>NC_091987.1:88523511-88593521 GCF_044704955.1 Pristiophorus japonicus | reverse complement strand
CTCTCTCCCTCCCCCCCACTCTCTCTCTCCCTCCCCCCCCTCTCTCTCTCTCTCTCCCCCCCTCTCTCTCTCTCTCTCCCTCTCCCTTCCCCCTACTCTCTCTCTCTCCTCCCCCCCCCCTCTCTCTCTCTCTCTCTCCCTCCCCCCCCCTCTCTCTCTCTCTCTCTCTCTCCCCCTCTCTCTCTCTCTCTCTCTCCCCCTCCCACTCAGCGACACGAACGGCTTTCTCCCCCTCCCGTTTAGCGGCACGAACGGCTGCAGAATTCTCCGTGCCTGAAGCACTTTCACACAGGTAGGAAGATGGTTTATTTAATCTTTTCTTGGCTTATAAATGTTTATTCAGGTTGGATTTATTTGTATAATATTTGTAGAAGTATAAATAAGGATTTATTGTCGAATTTAATGAGTTCCCTTCCCCCCCACCTCGTTCTGGACGCCTAATTTGTAACCTGCGCCTGATTTTTTAATGTGTAGAACAGGTTTTTTCAGTTCTACAAAAATCTTCACTGGCTCCATTCTACTTTAGTTTGGAGTACATTTTCACTGTGGAAACTTTCAAATCAGGCGTCAGTGGCCGGACACGCCCCCTTTTGAAGAAAACATTCTGTTCTAAACTAGAACTGTTCTACCTGACTAGAACTGCAGAAAAAAAAATGTGGAGAATTGCGATTTCTAAAATAGTCCGTTCTCCACCAGTTGCTCCTAAAAATCAGGCGCGAATCATGTGGAAACTTGGGCCCAATGTAACTGAACATCAGGCACTACCTATAACTGGTGGACAATCCGATACCGCCCGTTTCACGCCACCACCCGAGACAGATTTCTAGGACACTATCTGTACTACTTACACATGAATTCCCACTCTCACCACATTCCAGTTGCCACTCTGTATCGCAAACCACTCCTTTGGTAGATTCTCCCAGCTCTGTGCTCATATATCCACAGTATATGTATATCTATTCCTTTACATATAGCTACATGAATGGACATAAAGATTTTTCAATGTTCGGTCATTTTCTATGTTTTTTCACACTAGAATCAGCATTTTATTTGCCAAACACTGATGTGATAGTAAATTTCCCTCGCATAAGGGACGATTCAAAGTTGTTCTGCCATCCAGTGGTAGGATGGAGCAATTGCAAGTAGTGAAGCACTTACCATAAGGAAGCACTAACCGGATGAGAAAACAATTCAATTTATAGAGCAGCATTGCTGCAATGTGCAATTATCGTTGTGGAATTTAGAAAAAAAATCTGTACACATACAACGTGCAACTTTTGCTTGCACGTAAGTCAGCACTGCATTCAAATTCACCTGTGCGAGTTTAAGCACGACAGTCTTTATGGCTTATAATTAGAAATACAGCAACTTTGCAGACAATGTCCAATTTTATTTGCAGGCTAATCAGAACTAAAAGAACCAGGACTTAGGTATGAATGATACAAAAATAAGAATGTTACAGTTCTCAAGAACAGGGAAAATGGCAGAATCTTTAGAACTACAGCGGGCCAAATTTGCCCCATTGCTTATGGCCTGTTACCCCCGAAAAGTAGGCGCTACAATGCGGAGTGGAGTGGCTGCCGATTTTTGGTGGAACGGCCCAGTTACCCTCCCGAGTTTTTCTGGCGGTGCCCCGATCCCCCTCTTACTGCTCCGCTGCTGCCGATTGGTGTTAAGCATGTCATCACTGTGCGCACTGCTGATCGAACCCCCCGACGACGTTATTCCCCTTGAAAAATCCTCAGCACACCCGGCGCGATGCCAAAATAAGCTTTTCCCCGGTGGTCCAGTGAGGCTGTGGCCTTCAGCAGCGGTGTTGCGGCTTCCCTTAAAGGGGAGAGCTCACTGCTGCTACCGCCATGTTTTTTTTTTCGGTCGACGGCTTTGTCAGCTCGACAAATATGCCCCCGGGTTCGGCCGGGCCGCCAAAAGGCAGCCTGGCACCCCCTCTTGGGTGCCAGGCCGTTGGCCCAGCCAAAACCCTCCGTGAAGTTTTAAAATCGCGAGACTCTCCCCTTTAAGTGAAGGGGAGAGCCATGGTGATGCGGCGCTGTGCTTTGGAAGCTTAACCGCGTACATCATGGGACTGACCTTATCTATGATGCTGTAGGGTCCCATGTACAAAGGCTTAAACGTGCCCACCCGAGAGTAATTGTGGACCATGACCTGATCCCGTACCTTCCACTCGTGGGTTCTCCGGGGCTCAAGCAGCAACTGATTGCTACGGTGCCGCTTCCCCATGTTGCTGGCAGCTTGCCAATGAATCTGTTTCAGGTGCTCGAACAGATCCGTGACAAACTTGTCCCGGTTTACCTCTCTCACCTGCCCCGCTGTGAGAACCGGTGTCAGAACATGGGTGGGCGTGCGCATGACCCTAACAGTCATGAGCTCATGCGGGGAATACCCTGTGCTTCTGGAGAGGCTGGCTCGAACCCACATCAGGGCAAACGGCAGGACCTCAACACACTTTTTCGGGGACTTTCCTGTTTCCTTACGCAGCCTTTCTTTGATGGTCCGATTAAGTCGCTCCACAACCCCCGATGACTGTGGGTTGTGAGCCACATGCCATTTCCCTTCTATCCAAGCACTGTCAAGGTAGCCTGCATGACTTGCCCCGTGAAGTGGCTCCCCTGGTCGGACTCCATGATCTGTGGCATTCCCCACCTAGAGAACACTTCCCTCACCAAGATCCTTGCCATTGCCAACGCTGTGGCTGATTGGCAAGTGAAGGCTTCACCCCACTTTGAAAGAACGTCCACTAGGACCAACAGTACATGTAACCCCCCTTTGCGGTGAGCAACGGCCCGATGTAATCGACCTGTACCGACTGCCATGGTCCATCTACCCTTCTCGTGTGTCCCATGGGAACCTTTCTTTTCTGGGGATTGAGGTTGTTCGCTGTGCACACCAGACAGTCTGCGCAAAAACGCGGACATCCTCCCTCAGTTGCGGCCTCCACCCTGCCTGTTCTACCCTCTGCCAGGTAGTTTCTGGCCCTGGGTGTCCCGCTCCTGGGCCCCCATGTGCTATCTGGAGGAATTCCCTCTGGTACTGTTCTGGAACCACCCACTGATCTCCCTTGACAAGCATTCCCTCCTTTAAAGCAATGCCCGCTACCACAAATGGGCCTTCTACCTTTTCTCCCCTAGCCAGCTGCTCCAGGACATCCTTGAGGATGGGATCCTGTGCCTGGATTTTCCTCAAGTCCGGGGCCAACACTACCCCTACACTCCCTTGTGTTCCCCTTTGATACGTCCTTACTACACAGTATAAATGCACACGAGGCCCATGCTTGAGAGAAGGTCAGTCTGTGACCTGTCCTTTATTCCTTAGCACTCAAGTGATGAAGGTGGGTGGAGCTTCCCCTTTTATACGTGAAGGTCCAGGTTAGGAGTGTCTCCCACCTAGTGGTCAGTGTTCTCACGGTGTACAACTTAGGTCAGTTTATACATGGGTTACAATGCTGGTTGAATACATGACATCACCTCCCCCTCCCAAAGTCTTATTGGGATCACAGGTTGAGTCTCTCTGGTGGTTTACGCTCCCTTGTAGAGCGCCTGAGTTGGGGCTCCGGTTGTTGGGCGCTGGCCTGAGAGTCTGCTGTTTGCAGTGCCTCAGGCCTGTCCGGACTGCCCACAGTGACTGGGCTCTCCTCCCTTTGGTTCCAGTGTTCGGTCACCTGTGGTGGAGTGAACTCTATATCGTGTTCTTCCTCTGCTTCTTCTATGGGGTTGCTGAACCTCCTTTTTGTTTGATCCACATGTTTGCGGCAGATTTGTCCATTGGTAAGTTTAACTACCAGAATCCTATTTCCCTCTTTGGCAACCACAGTGCCTGTGAGCCATTTGGGCCCTGCAGCGTAGTTGAGGACAAAAACAGGATCATTTACATCAATACATCGCGCCCTCGCATTCCTGTCATGGTAGTGATATTGTGACTGGCACCTGCTCGCGACAATTTCTTTCATGGTGGGGTGTATAAGGGATAATCGGGTTTTGAGCGTCCTTTTCATTAGTAGCTCTGCGGGTGGAACCCCTGTGAGCGAGTGTGGTCGGGATCTATAGGCCAACAGGAGGCGTGATAAGCGGGTTTGTAGGGAACCCCCTTGGAATCTGAGCATCCCCTGTTTGATTATCTG
This sequence comes from Pristiophorus japonicus, assembly GCF_044704955.1. Taxonomy (NCBI): domain Eukaryota; kingdom Metazoa; phylum Chordata; class Chondrichthyes; family Pristiophoridae; genus Pristiophorus; species Pristiophorus japonicus. The sequence continues at coordinate 88,589,383 of NC_091987.1, read as the reverse complement.
CACTGCTTGTTCTGCCTGGCCGTTTGAGGCCGGCTTGAACGGTGCCGTTCTAACATGGTTAATTCCATTGCCTGCCATGAAGTCCTGGATTTCAGTGCTTGTGAAACACGGGCCATTGTCGCTGACCAAGATGTCCGGTAGACCGTGGGCGGCGAACATTGCCCGTAGACTTTCTATCGTGGCAGAGGATGTGCTTGAATTAAAAATGTCACACTCGATCCATTTGGAGTAGGCGTCTACTACAACCAAAAACATTTTCCCCATGAAAGGACCTGCGTAGTCCACATGGATGCATGACCAAGGCTTGGCGGGCCATGGCCAGGGGCTAAGGGGGGCTTCCCTGGGTGCATGGCCCAGCTGGGCACACGTGTTGCACCTGCAAAAACAAAGTTCCAGATCTGCGCCTATCCCTGGCCACTAAACGTGTGACCTGGCAATTGCCTTCATCGTGACAATGCCCGGGTGCCCATTGTGGAGTTCTCTGATGAACACCTCTCTGCCCATCTGGGGCATGACTACGCGGTTTCCCCACAGTAGGCAATCGGCCTGAATCGAGAGCTCATCCTTGCGCCTGTGAAATGGTTTAAATTTCTCAGGGCATGCCCTGTAAGTGGCTGCCCAGTCCCCATTCAGGACACATTTCTTGACTAGAGACATTAGCGGGTCTCTATTTGTCCAGACTTTAATCTGACGGGCTGTCACGGGTGAGCCTTCGCTTCCGAAAGCTTCGACAGCCATGACCATCTCAGCACCATGCTCGGTAGCCCCCTCAGTGGTGGCTAGTGGGAGCCTGCTGAGTGCATCGGCGCAGTTTTCGGTGCCCGGTCTGTGCCGAAATGTGAGTGCCCACCTCTGTATGCGGGCCGATGCGTTTGCATTTATGGCCTTGTTGTCGGCCAAAAGGGACATTAGGGGTTTGGGATCTGTCTCCAGCTCAAATTTCCTGCTAAACAGGTACTGGTGCATTTTCTTTACTGCATATACACATGCGAGCGCCTCCTTTTCTACCATCCCGTAGCCCCTTTCTGCCTGGGTGACAGACTCCTGGAGGCATAAGCTACCGGCTGTAACTGACCCTTGGCATTGACATGCTGCAACACACACCCGACACCATAGGACGACGCATCGCACGTTAACACAAGTTTCTTACATGGGTCATATAGCATTAACAGATTGTTGGAACATAACAAATTGCGTGCTCTATTAAAAGCCCTTTCCTGGCTGTCCCCCCAGACCTATTCGCGACCTTTCGTAGGAGCACGTGTAGCGGCTCTAGCAGCGTGCTCAATTTGGGAAGAAAGTTATCAAAATAGTTCAGGAGCCCCAGGAATGAACGCAGCTCCATCGTGTTACGGGGTCTGGGTGCTCTCTGGATCGCTTCCGTCTTGGATGCAGTTGGTCTGATCCCATCTGCTGCTACCCTCATCCCCAGGAATTCTACCTCTGGAGCTAGGAAGACGCACTTCGCCTTTTTCAGTCGCAGACCTACCCGGTCCAGTCTGCGTAGCACCTCCTCCAGGTTGTGGAGGTGTTCTTCAGTATCGTAACCTGTAATGAGGATGTCGTCCTGAAAAACCACTGTCCCTGGAATCGACTTGAGGAGGCTTTCCATATTTCGTTGGAAGATCGCGGCGGACGAGCGAATCCCGAACGGACATCTGTTGTACTCAAACAACCCCTTGTGTGTCGTGATGGTGGTCAGCTTCTTCGACTCACTCGCCAGCTCCTGGGTCAAGTAAGCTGAGGTCAGGTCCAATTTTGAAAAAGTTTGCCACCGGATAGCGTCGCAAAGAGGTCCTCTGCTCTTGGTAGCGGGTACTGGTCTTGGAATGACACCCGATTGATGGTGGCCTTGTAATCGCCACATATCCTGACCGACCCATCCGCCTTGAGCACCGGCACAATCGGGCTCGCCCAGTCACTGAATTCGACTGGCGAGATGATGCCTTCCCTCAACAGGCGGTCCAATTCGCCTTCTATCTTTTCCCGCATCACGTACGGCACCGCTCTGGCCTTGTGGTGTACTGGTCTGGCGTCCGGGTTTATGTGAATCACTACCTTGGCCCCCATGAAAGTGCCAATGCCGGGTTGAAATAATGACTCAAATTTGTCCAGGACCTGTGAGCATGATACTCGCTCCACAGAGGAAATTGCATTGACATCGCCCCATTTCCAGTTCATGACAGCAAGCCAACTCCTCTCCAGTAGTGCGGGACCGTCCCCTGAGACAATCCAAAATGGCAACCTGTTCTCAGAATCTTTGTGGGTCACGACTACCGTGGCGCTGCCTAGCACCGGAATGATCTGCTTTGTGTAAGTCCGTAGCTGTGCGTCAATCGGCGATAATTTTGGCCTCCTGGCCTTGGATGCCCACAACTTTTCGAACTGTTTGATACCCATCAGGGACTGGCTGGCACCTGTGTCTAACTCCATTGATACTGGGATGCCATTGAGGAGCACTTTCATCATTATCGGTGGCGTCCTGGTGTATGAACTGTATACGTGCTCCACATGAACTCGCTGAACTTCAGCTTCCAGCGATTTCCCCCAGTGTCCATTTCTGCAATTTCTGCAGGTATTTTGCTCATCTCTGCAAACTCCGGCTGAATGTATGCCTCCATGCCTCCAGCATGAGTTGCGGCTTGAAACAAAAGATCCCTTGCCAGTCGATCGTCCTTGACTGCCCCTGTTATTGTCCTTGAGTGCACCATTAACAGGTGTTGATGGCCCCATTACTGGCCGCATTGTCCCTTGCAATGGCATGAATCGCTGTTCAGCTTGCCATTGTTTCTGTCGAACTCCCCCTCTGGGTTCGACTACATGTTGGGGCATGCCTGACTGCCCTTGTCTGCCTGGAGAACTGTGTGCTGCTTTAACAATGTTGAATCTCTGTCCCAACCATTCCTTAACACAGTACCTCTCGTCTGTTCTGCTAGTGGCCATGCTCGCGTGGTTTAAATCCCAGTTTCTTGTCGCCATTGATACATCCTTACTGCACAGTATAAATGCACACGAGGCCCATGCTTGAGAGAAGGTCAGTCTGTGACCTGTCCTTTATTCCTTAGCACTCAAGTGATGAATGGGGGGGTGGAGCTTCCCCTTTTATACCTGAAGGTCCAGGTTAGGAATGTCTCCCACCTAGTGGTCAGTGTTCTCACGGTGTACAACTTAGGTCAGTTTATACATGGGTTACAATGCTGGTTGAATACATGACACCCTTTGTCCCAGATCGCTGCTACTGGGCTGGACGCGTATGGGTCCCAAATCTCTCCTGTTTTGGCTCCCTCCTTGGCTAACTCATCAGCCTTTTGTTTGCCTTCCCCTCTGGGCTTTGTCTTGGAATGTAATGGCTTCCCTGGGTTCCCGTGGCCTCTAACATCCTTTGCAACAGTGGTTTGGTTGCTAAGGGTTTCCCGTCTGCGGATGTGAAACCACGATGAGACCAGATGGCCAAGTATTCGGTGCACGAATTGCATGTGAACATGGAATCCGAGCAGATGGTGTATGGGGTCGGGAATTCGGCGGCGTGGGTAATGACGTACACCACCGCCGACAGTTCGGCGTGCTGAGCGCACAGGATGCCCGGGAATTTAATGGCACTTGCAATGCCTGCTGCCAGGTCATAAATCCTGCACCCGGTGAAACGCTCCCCTGCTACCACTGAACTGGATCCGTTGACATATATTTCGCAGCCTGTGGGGTGTAACCCGGCCCGAAATCCTATGTACGTCCCATACTCCCTCTACCGAACACTTATGGGCCTCGCCTGCATCGATCACCTTAGCTGCCAGCTTGGGCTCACACAGGCCTTGCACTCTCAGATTCATCTGCGAGAGCAATAAAATCCAACGAGCAATGTGAGCACTGCTCACTGTGCCGTCCTTTATCCTCCCATCTAATAACATCTGAGTGGGGGTATGGTGGGTCAGCAGAATGATCTGGGATGACCCCGTGGGAGCGCTTCACGGCCCAATGCGTGGCAAAGAGGTGCCTCTCACAATTGGAGTATCCCCGTTCTACATCTGTGAGCGCACTTGAGGAGTAAGCCACGGGTCTCAGTTTGCCGTGCCACTCCTGGAGTAGCACCGCACTCAAACTGTTCTCGCTGGCTGCTACTCCTAAAAAGAAGTCCTCCCCACCATTAATCGCCCTTAGTGCGGGTGCCATCAGCAGGTCTCCCTTGAGATGATTGAACGTGGCCGTGCAGTCCTCATCCCACTTCCAGCCGACCTCATTGCGGAGGAGCCGAAGTAGAGGGGCTGCTGTGGTGACGTAACCCTCAATAAAATCCCTGCAGTACCCTGTGAGCCCCAGGAAGGATCTCACCCCCGTCACGGTCGTGAGGGCTGGTAACTCCTGTACTGTCTTCTGTTTGGCCTCATCTATAGCCCTTTCCCCAGCCCTCACGGTCAGCCCGAGGAATTTGACTTCCTTCTGACCGATCTGAGCTTTCTTGGGATTGACCTTGAACCCGGTGTCTTTCAACAACTCCAGCAGCTCGGCCAGCAGCGGACCATGCTCCTCGCCCTCGTCGGAGAACGAAAGCAAATCGCCCACATACTGCACCAACTGCTGGGCTCTGCTGAAACCCTTTAAACTGTTGGCCATACACTGGTGAAAAATGGAGGGGCTGTTGTGGAAACCCTGGGGAAGGCGCATCCAGGTATACTGTTGCCCTTTAAATTGAAGGCAAACTTGTACTGGTCCTTTTTGAGGACAATTACCCTTTTGAGGGGAATTGACCAGAACCCGTTCGATATATCCAGCACCGTGAATGTGGTCGCGGATACTGGAATGCTCCCAATCAGGTCGGCTATGGCCGCGACAGTGGGCACGCAAGCTGGGATGTTCTTGTTGAGCACCTGATAGTCCACGGTGGCCCTCCACGACTGGTCCGCTTTCCGAACCGGCCAAAGTGGAGAGTTCACGTGTGTGGCTATGGGCCTCAACACCTCCTGGGCTACCAAGGATCCCAGTGCCGTCTCTAAGTCGGCCTCTGCCTCCCTGGGGAAATTATACTGTTTCTGTGGTCGGAACATAGGGTCTCCTTGTACCCTGACTTCGACCCCCGTCACCCTACCGCAGTTGTCTTTGTGTGTGGCGAACGATGCGAGATTGTCCCGCACGTAAGCCTGGTACTCGGCTGGAGTAGTATTGACCAATTGCTCTAGGTCGTAACTCCACTTCAGCTTCAAACTGTGCCTTTACCCTTCCTTTTCTCCGGGCTAACTACTACTTCCCTCTCCTTCCCTTGTACACACCGTCCCCAAAGACAGTGATTCCTCAAATCTACCATGATTCTATGGGCTAGCAAAAAATCTGCCCCAAGGACTCCTGACCCCAGCTGCTCCCATTTCAGCAGGATGCAATTCCATTTTGCTTGGAGTGATCCTAAATCGATGGCTAGCGGCCTGGAGATCGACCCCGCCTGCTCGTTCCTTGTGAACCCCACCAGACTGTGTGGAACCTTGCTAGACAAAAGTGAGGTAGTTGGATTATTTTTGTGAATCACCATGCTGGAAGCTCCGGTGTCCAACAAATATTTCCCCAAAACCTTCTCCACCCCCATCTTCACACAAGGTCTCTTCCACTTGTCATAAATGAGCGGACACAGGTACTCAGGCTGGGCGCATGCTAGTCAGGGTGCTGGATGTTTTTGTATGGAGAAAGAGTCAGGCTGAACATTGTGAGCTCAAAGTAAAGTGTGACCTTAGTCTTTTATTGCAGGTCTCCAGAGTGCCTCTCCAACCTGTGAAGTCTCCTTAAATACCTGTGCTCCCAAGGGATTATGGGATCCCTTGGGACTCCAGGGAATGAGTCCTCTGGCGGCTGTATAGAGTAAATATAAGTCCACTTATATAACTACCCGCAAAGTCAATAGTGTAACTGGTGTGTTGGGCCCAGCAGGGCTGCTGTGGATGATGGGTTCAACTGTGCTGTCGGTTGCCACTGGTGTGTGTGTTGGGGGATCAAAAAAGGTAGGGTCCAAGGTGGGTTGCTCAGGGTAGTCCGTGAATCTGAGTTTGATTTAGTCCAAGTGTTTCCGGTGAATGAGTCCATTTGAAAGTTTGACCCGAACACCCTGCTCCCCTCTTTGGCCACAACAGTGCCGGGAAGCCACTTGGGACCTTGTCCATAATTTAATACAAATACAGGATCATTGACTTCAAACTCGCGTGACACATTTGCGCTATCATGGTATGCACTTTGTTGAAGCCGCCTGCTCTCTACCTGTTCATGTAGATCAGGGTGAACTAACGAGAGCCTTGTCTTAAGTGCTCTTTTCATGAGCAGCTCAGCAGGTGGGATCCCAGTGAGTGAGTGTGGTCTCGTGCGGCAGCTAAGCAGGACTCGGGATAGGCGAGTCTGCAGTGAGCCTTGCTTGAAGGTTTTCACTGCTCTCTCTGCCTGACCATTGGATGCTGGTTTAAACGGGGCAGATGTGACATGTTTGATCCCATTACAGGTCATGAATTCTTTGAACTCTGCACTGCTAAAACGTGGCCATTTGTCGCTCACCAGGACATCGGGTAAGTCATGTGTGGCAAACATGGCATGCAGGCTTTCAGTGGTGGCCGGCATTATCTCACATTCAATCCACTTGGAGTACGCGTCTACAACCACAAGGAACATTTTATCCAAGAACAGGCCTGCATAGTCGACGTGTACCCTAGACCACAGTTTGGAGGGCCAAAACCATAAACTTAGCGACGTCTCCCTGGGTACATTGCTTAACTGTGAGTATGTATTACATCTGTGAACGCAGGACTCTAAGTCCGCATCGATACCAGGCCACTACACGTGGGATCTGGCTATCGCTTTCATCATTACGATGCCTGGGTGGGTACTGTGGAGGTCATTGATGAAGGTGTCTCTGCCCTTCTTGGGGACCACTACTTGATTGCCCCACAGAAGGCAGTCTGCCTGTGTAGACATTTCATCTTTCCACCGCTGGAACGGCTTTATCTCTTCCTGCCTTTCCACTGGGACACTGGACCAGCTCCCGTGAAGTACACCGCTTTTGACCAGAGATAATAAGGGGTCCTGGCTTGTCCAGGTTTTGATCTGCCGGGCAGTGACTGGTGATTGCTCACTTTCAAATGCTTCCATAACTATAGCTAGATCTGCGGGCTGCTCCATTTCCACCCCCGTGGTGGGCAATGGCAGCTTACTGAGAGCATCGGCGCAGTTTTCTGCGCCTGGCCTGTGGGGGATGGCATAGTTGTATGCGGACAACGTGAGCGCCCATCTCTGGATGCGGCCCGATGCATTGGTATTTATCCCTTTACTCTCGGAAAACAGGGATATAAGTGGCTTATATGGTCAGTTTCCAATTCGAATTTTAGCCCAAACAGGTATTGATGCATTTTCTTTACCCCATAGACACACGCTAACGCTTCTTTCTCAATCATGCTGTAGGCTCTCTCGGCCTTAGACAGCCTCCTGGATGCATATGTAATTGGTTGCAGTTTCCCGAAATCATTAACTTGTTGCAATACACACCCCACGCCATATGACGACGCATCACATGCTAGTAACAAACGCTTACATGGATCATACAACACAAGCAATTTGTTTGAACATAACAATTTTCTCGCTTTTACAAAGGCATTTTCTTGGCTTTTGCCCCAAACCCATTCGCCCCCTTTTTGTTGTAAGACATGTAGTGGTTCTAGCAGGGTGCTGAGACCCGGTAAGAAGTTACCAAAGTAGTTCAAGAGTCCCAGAAACGACCGCAGCTCCATCACATTCTGTGGCCTCAGTGTGTTCTTGATTGCCTCCGTCTTCGCATTGGTCAGCCTGATGCCGTCCGCCACAATCCTCCTTCCCAGGAACCCAACTTCAACCGCCAGGAAAACACACTTCGAGCGTTTTAACCTGAGCCCCATGCAGTTGAGTCAACTAAGAACCTCCTCCAGGTTCTGCAGGTGCTCAACTGTGTTCCGACCTGTGACCAAGATGTCGTCCTGGAAGACCACGGCGTGCGGGACCGACCTCAGTAAACTTTCCATGTTTCTCTGGAATATTGCTGCCGCTGATCGGATTCCAAATGGGCATCTGTTATAAACCAAAAGACCTTTGTGCGTGTTGATGCAGGTGAGGGCCTTCGATGATTCCTCCAGTTCCTGTGTCATGTAGGCTGAAGTCAGATCCAGCTTCGTGAATGTCTTTCCTCCTGCCAGCGTTGCAAAGTGGTCGTCGGCTTTTGGTAGGGGGTATTGGTCCTGCAGGGAGAAACGATTGATAGCTACTTTGTAATCGCCACAGATTCTGATGATGCCATCTCCCTTGAGCACTGGGATGATAGGACTGGCCCACTCGCTGAACTCGATCGGGGAAATGATGCGCCCTCGTTGCACCCGGTCTAACTCAATCTCTACCTTTTCTCTCATCATGTACATTACTGCTCTCGCCTTGTGATGGATGGGTCGCGTCTCCGGAATTAGATGGATCTGCACTTTTGCTCCTTGGAATTTCCCGATGTCTGGTTCAAACAGCGAAGGAAATTTGTTTAAGATCTGGGCACACGAAGTGTCGTCAGCGGGCGATAGCGCTCGGACGTTGTCCCAGTTCCAGCGTATCTTTCCCAGCTAGCTCCTGCCGAGCAATGTGGGACCATCGCCCGGTATCACCCAGAGTGGTAGCTTGTGCACCGCTCCATCATAGGAGACCTTTACGGTAGCACTGCCAATTACAGGAATCAGATCTTTTGTATAAGTTCTTAGTCTCGTGCAAACTGGAGTTAAGACTGGCCTTGAGGCCTTGTTGCACCACAACCTTTCAAAAGTCTTTTTGCCCATGCTGGACTGGCTCGTGCCCGTGTCCAGCTCCATTGACATCGGGAGTCCATTTAGTTCAACATTCAGCATTATCGGGGGACAATTCGTGGTGAATGTGTGCACCCCAAGTACCTCTGCCTCCTCTATCTGAGGCTCTGTTTCGTAGTGATCCTCCGTGGATCTGTCCTCCTCTGCAACATGGTGGTTTGCAGGTTTAACAGGCTTTGCAGCTCGCCTGCACACTTGTTGGAGGTGTCTCATTGTTCCACAGCCCTTGCAAACGTATCCTTTGAATCGGCATGAATGGAAACAATGATCAACCCCGCAGTGCCAACAAGGTGTTGATGGCCTTGCATTCATCACCCTTGATGGTGGACTCTGAAACATCTGTGGATGTGCAGCTGCAGGTATGTGTGAGCTGCCCCGTACATTACGATTCGAAAACAACATCACTTTGTTCACAGTATTTGTAGCAGCACTTGTGTGCTGAGAGATTTGCTTAGTATTATCACTGGTGGCAATGAACACCGGGGCTATCGCTATGGCCTTACTCAAGGTTGGGGTCGCCTCAGTCAAAAGCTTGCGAAGTATGGTTTCCTGGCCATTGCCAAGTACGAAAAAGTCTCTGAGCATGTGCTCCAAATGTCCTTCAAATTCGCAATGTCCTGCAAGGCATCTCAGCTCGGCGACATAACTCGCCACTTCCTGGCCTTCAGACCTTTTGTAGGCATAGAACCGGTACCTCGCCATCAGAACACTTTCTTTCGGGTTCAAATGCTCTCAGACCAAAGTCCACAAATCATCGTATGATTTTTCCGTGGGTTTCACTGGAGTGATCAGATTCTTCATGAGGCCATACGTTGGTGCCCCACAGACGGTGAGGAGGCTCACTCTATGTTTGGCAGCGTTCTCTTCCCCATCTAGCTCGTTGGCCACGAAGTATTGGTCGAGTCGCTCCACAAACGTTTCCCAATCATCTCCCTCCGAAAATTTCTCCAGGTTGTCCCTATTCTCTGCATCTTTGGGTTCGCTATCTATATCTCATCGCCAGTTGTTGTGTATGGAGAAAGAGTCAGACTGAACACTGTGAGCTCAAAGTAAATGTGACCTTAGTCTTTTATTGCAGGTCTCCAGAATGCCTCTCCAACCTGTGAAGCCTCCTTAAATACCTGTGCTCCCAAGGGATTATGGGATCCCTTGGGACTCTGGGGAATAAGCCCTCTGGTGGCTGTACAGAGCAAATACAAGTCCACATATATAACAGGGTTTACCGGAGCAGTCGGGACTTCTCTGCTCACTGCAGTGTCTACCCTCCCCTGCTCCGGCATGAAAACTGTTCGAAGGGCAGCCACCAGAACATTGAATTGTTCGGTGTTTGGCCCCTTTGCCTCAACAGGTTTTGGAGGATCCTCTTTCCCTTGCCCCTTCCTCAGGGCTGGGCAGTCTTTCCTCCAGTGGCCCGGCTTCCCACACCCGAAGCACATCCTAACTCTCTCTGAGCTACCCCTTTCCTGGCGCCATTTCCTTTTACTACCCCCACTGGACTTCATCTCGTGAACCTTCCCTTTAACTGGTTTGACCTCATCCTCCATGTCGGCCTTGAATGCCAGACTCATGTGACGGAGCACACTGGCCAGAGCCGGTCCGCAAAAGCCTGAGGTGCTTCCCCAGCCAGTTGCAGCATCCTTTCTACCCTGGAGAATGGACTACCCTGGGTGTGACTCATGGATCTTAGGATTTCCTTCTTTAAGCCCTCTATGGTTCCCTGCCCCCTCTTGCTTTCGGCTGAAAGGGCCCGATACATCTTTCCCTGCAGGGAAAATAATAGCAGCTTGTGAACCTCCGCTTCGTTACACACATTAATCCCTCCCAACTGTTCCACCTCCGTGAAGTGGACCGATGGGTCTCCTTCGTTGTTAAGCTTGGGAACCCCAAAATCATATTTTGCAGCTGTGAGGTTGTGAACGGGACCACAAAATCACTTTGAAGCGCTCCCTGACCTTGGCCGTCTACAGCGCACCGTATTTCTGCTGCCGTATGGGACACATGGGTCCCGGTGCTTCTGGCGGAGGTCGTGCGTCCCTGTCCGGCTCCCAATCCTCACTGTCTTCCCCTTCCTCTTCCCAGTCCACCTGGGCTCCCCCCAGGGCCATTAGACAGACCATTTATTTGGCCTTGATAGAGCGTGAGTCAAGCTTTGGATTTTCTCTTGGCAGGCCCATGATTCCCACTCGCAAAGCACTTACTGGTGGCTACCCTATACGCTGTCTTAATATCCTTCAGTTGCCCCTCCAGCCCGTTTACTTTGCTCGCTAGATGAGCGGTCTCCTCCCGTGCGACCTGCTCATTGAGCTTGGCCTCTGCCTGACATTGCAGGTACTCCCCGGTGTTACGGGAGGTTTCCTCCTGAGTGTGCCTCTCCTGCTTTTCTTTGCTCAACTCATCTAAAAGTCTCGTTCCTATCACGGTCCTTGCGGCTGACTGCTCCTCGGACTCTTTGAGCTCTGCCTTAAGCCTACCAACCTGCTCCCTCAGCAGTTGGACTTGCTTCTACAGACACAGGAGCCTGATGGCCTTTTCTTTTGCCTTTCTATGCCCCTTACTCCCCATCCACTCAGCGGCCTTGTCCTCCGGACTTTCAGCCCGCAATAGGTCTCGTACCCACTGTTGTGTTACGTTAACTTTCCCAAAGATATATGAGGAAATCCTAGCCCCCATTGCCGATCTCTTGGCCTTAATATCTTCCATAACTCTCTGTTCAGTACACCAGATCCTGCCGTGGTCACCAGATTCTGTAAGTGGTATCCCTTAGGTGTTTTCGACGCACCCCCACGTTACAATAGTTCTAGACCTGGGAGTGATTACTGTACTGAATGGGTCACAGACAAATACCTCGGTGTCAACCGGCAATGCTTTATTAAAGCTACCTCAACAAAGCAAAACTACAAGTAAACACAGTGATGATGTAGTAAAGTACAATACCCTGGCATATTTAAACCGCATCCATCACGTAGTGCCCAACGTCTAAACCGTCTGTTCGGATCCACAGTGTAACCCCCGAATCTGTACCGACCGGCTGGGCGTACCCCTATGGTCCTTGCAGCAAAACTTCCCAACTAAAACCCTTCTAAGGCTTTGTTTGGAGAGGACACGACACCTTCTCACAGTGGCTGTGATCTTAAAGATGCGTAGGCAGGGATGATTCTCACTGATTCGTTGGCTTACTCGTTGCTTCTACTGATGAAAGCGTGCCTCTTCTGGTTCCATATTGGTTTCTTTTCTCTGTCTCAGACAGGGTGCTCAGTTCTTGTAGAGTTGAAACAAGTGAGAGCAAGAAAGAGAGAGATGTGGCCACACGGCCTCTTTTATATCCCCATTTCGTTTGCCTTTTCTGGCCCAATAAAGTTTGTCCTTGTTTCGAGGCTTCCTGTTTGTGTGGCTTCTGGGTATTTCACTGATGGCTGGTGTGGGGTTTCGCTTCCAACCGGTCTGGGGCTTAATGGCTTTCTATTGTTCTGGTTTCCCGCCTCTCGGGCTTATCTCATCCAGGTAATGGCTTGATCACTGATCAGTTCATATCTAATCTAACTCTGACGAGTTCACATTGCTTAACGATGGACCCTCCATGCCCATTACCTGTGATGAATTGCCTTATCCTGACCATCGTCTACCCAGACTACCCCCCACCCATCAGGTGTGGATTTCGAGTATGACATGCAAAAGTACCTGGGCCGCTTATATAAACAGGCTTCCAGTTTTTTTCTGCAGTGAGAAAACATTAAAAACGCAATGTCCAGATAATGTCCAACAATCCTTGGGGAGCCGATGCCAACAGCTGTTACTCCCATTTTAATCTGTCTGTTTCCCCCATATTGGGAGCTGCTTCTACTGTTGAAGGCGGCCAACTTTCGTCCTCCTGTTAAATGAATTTGGCTGAAATAATCAAGCTGGCTTATGGAAAGAAAGCAAGACTTTCATTTATATAGCGCCTTTCACAACTTCTCGCTGTATCTGGGGCATGGATCCTGCCATCCAGGACTATGAAAGGGTAAAACAGCTTTACTCCATATCTAACTACCCAGGCCTGTAAGCAGTTTACGTAGGTCTTCTACAGATCAAAAGCTCTCTGGGCATAATGCGGATTTGGAAGGACAGAATCTACAACTATTCCGCTGGAGTGTTCTTCCACAGTGCAGGTGGACACGTACAATGTTCAGTCATAAAGAAATAGGAGCAGGAGTAGCCCACTTGGCCCTTCGATAGATTCAATATGATCATGGCTGATGTTCTACCTTAACTCCACTTGCCTGCACTATTCCCATATCCCTTGATTCAAAGAAAATTGTGATTTTTTTTTTTAAATACAGGGAGGTCCATTTGAACTCAACTCCTTGAAAAGGGAGCACAAATGTCTTCTTAAGTATGGTGTCCTGGCCAATATTTATCCCTCAATCAACATAACAAAAACAGATGATCTGGCCATTATCACATTTGCTGTTTGTGGGAGCTTGCTTGTGCACAAATTGGCTGCCACGTTTCCCACATTACAACAGTGACTACACTCCAAAAGTACTTCATTGCCTGTAAAGTGCTTTCAGACGTCCGGTGGTCGTGAAAGGCGCTGTACAAATGCAAGTCTTTTCTTTCTTTCTTTAAATCCATCACAGAAAAATTGCACCTGGATTCACCTGCCAAAATATTAGCAGTATTCATCATTAAGGCCTGCCACAAGCTTGATCAACCACATGTAAATGGGGTCAAGAGGCAATAGCAAACTTCTCAGCCCCATTCCCCTCCATTTCCATCTCATTCCTTCCCCCACAAATAATTATTGTCACTGTATCAGTGATAGTAAGAGCTGCTGCAAGGTATTCCCCGAGGCACATCCCACGTTGAGGAGGCCATTTTGTGCACTGCTACTGAAGGTTGGTGTTTACATAGCAATCATTTAGTACTTTGGGGTTTCAATCAGGCCTTTTGCTGCTACATTTAATCAGCTCTGCTCAAAGTACTCCTTTATGGTCTGGAAATGCATTTCTCATTGGCAATATTTTTATTTTGATGTTATGAGGAGGATGAACACCTGAAAAAAACTGGCTGGAGGCTCCTAGTCGGGCTCTACCTAGGTATCTCTTCCCTACATGTAGACATTCACTCACATATCTACAGACCAAGAAGGTCTTACTTAGGCATCGTTGCAGAGGGTGCAGAAGAAGGAGCGGAAGTGGAACAAGAGAGCATAACTGATAACCTGACACTTTAAATCATCATCATAGGCAGTCCCTCGGAATCGAGGAAGACTTGCTTCCACTCTTAGCATGAGTTCTTAGGTGACTGAACAGTCCAATACGAGAACCACAGATTCTGTCACAGGTGGGGCAGATAGTTGTTGAGGGAAGGGGTGGGTATGACTGGTTTGCCGCATGCTCTTTCCGCTGCCTGCACTTGGTTTCTGCATGCTCTCGGCGATGAGACTCGAGGTGCTCAGCGCCTTCCCGGATGCACTTCCTCCACTTAGGGCGGTCTCTGGCCAGGGACTCCCAGGTATCAGTGGGGATGTTGCAATTTATCAGGGAGGCTTTGAGGGTGTCCTTGTAACGATTCCTCTGCCCACTTTTGGCTCGTTTGCCGTGAAGGAGTTTGGAGTAGAACACTTGCTTTGGGAGTCTTGTGTCTGGCATACGAACAATGTGACTTGCCCAGCGGAGCACTTTAAATAAATGAATATTGACTCACCAAATAAGTTAGTTTGGATGGAACAGAAAACACTTTCTGCATTCACCTCTATAATGAAGAAGATCTACATGATGGTTTGAGCGGGTCATAATTCACCAGTACTGCTTAGTTGAACGTTTCTTTCCTTCAGTATACTGGAATGTTTCTTTTCTTTTCTCTCATTTTAAAATGTTTTTAAATAATCAGTTAAATTTTTTTCCTTGTACCTCTGTGAATTTTCTACATTAAAAGTTGTGGTCCCCTGTGACTTACCTGCACTGGCACTTGTTTCTAGGGTGTGCAGACAAGTTGGTTTGCTTCGCTCTGTGAGGAGAATGAATGTGACATTACAGGCTGGATTTTTCGCAGGAAAACTGACTGCTTTTACGTGACCCCGGCCTGAAGAATGTAAAAAAATATGGTGATTTTGTTTGTGGTTATAATACCATCAAGGTTTTTCCACTCTCACTAGCCATAAGCATGTTAATCATATTGCATTGAGCCGGAGGGGAAGGTGGGAAGTGTTGTGTTCATAATAAAGTAATGTAACTGAGTACTGTAGACAAGAGTAAGTGTGACCTTGGCTCCTTTATTCAAACTCCAGAGTGCTGGTGCCGCGTGGGAGGCCTGCTTATATACAGTGTTTCCAAGGGATGCTGGGATCCCTTGGGACTCCAATAGGTATACCCTCTGGTGGCGGTATGATACAGCTTACCTAGAGTTGCATACATAACATCACTCCCTCCCAAAGTCAATAGTACTCATTTACAGGGTGAGACGATCTGGGGCTTTTCGCTCCCTTGTCGATCGTCTCGGTACAAATGCAGGTGTGGGTGAGTTGGTCGATTCTTCACTGGGCTGCTGGGCAGCTGGCCTTGCTGGGCTGCTGGGGATGGTGAGTTCAGCTTCGTGGTCAACCGTGATGTCGGTTGCCACTTGTGTGTGTGTTGGAGGGTCGAAGTTGCTGGTGTCCTCTTCGGATTGCTCGTGGCTGTCTGTGAATCGCAGTTTGGTTTGGTTCAAATGCTTTCTGCAAGTTAGTCCATTTGCAAGTTTGACCTGAAACACCCTACTCCCTTCTTTGGCTATGACAGTGCCAGCAAGCCATTTGGGACCATGTCCATAGTTGAGTACATATACAGGGTCATTGCCTTCAATTTCATGTGACAAGTTTGCGCGATCATGGTACATGCTTTGTTGATGCCGCCTGTCCTCGACGTGATCATAGAGATCAGGGTGGACAAGAGACAGCCTTGTTTTGAGCGCCATTTTCATGAGCAGCTCGGCTGGGGGAACCCCGGTGAGCGAGTGGGGTCTGGTGCGGTAGCTGAGCAGGACTTGGGACAGGCGGATGTGCAGGGTGCCTTCCGACACGCGTTTCAAGCTTTGCTTGATGGTTTGGACTGCCCGTTCTGCCTGGCCGTTGGATGTGGGCTTGAACAGGGCAGATGTGACGTGCCTGATCTCATTGCAGGTCATGAATTCCTTGAATTCAGCACTGGTGAAGCACGGCCCATTGTCACTGACAGGGACATCAGGCAGGCCGTGCGTGGCGAACATGGCTCGTAGGCTTTCAATGGTGGCAGTGGATGTGCTTACAGACATTATTACACACTCAATCCATTTTGAATAAGCATCCACAACAACCAAAAACATTTTGCCTAGAAACGGGCCTGCAAAGTCAATGTGGATCCTAGACCACAGTTTGGAGGGCCATGACCACAACTTAGCGGTGCCTCCCTGGGTGCATTGCTCAGTTGAGAGCAAATGTTGCATTGGCGCATGCATGACTCCAAATCTGAGTCAATGCCAGGCCACCACACATGGGATATGGCTATAGCTTTCATCATTACTATGCTTGGGTGTGTACTGTGTAGGTCACGTATGAACGTTTCCCTGCCTTTCTTGGGAAAAACCACGCGATTGCTCCACAAAAGGCAGTTCACCTGTATGGACATATCGTCTTTGCGCCGCTGGAACGGCTTGATCTCTTCATGTATCTCCGCTGGGATGCTGGACCAGCTCCCATGGAGGACACAGTTTTTTACAAGGGACAGTAAAGGATCCTGGCTGGTCCAGGTCCTGATCTGGCGGGCCGTATCGGGTGACTTTTCATTTTCAAATGCATCCATCACCAAGAGCAAATCTGCAGGCTGTGCCATTTCCAACCCGGTGGTGGGCAATGGTAGCCGACTGAGAGCATCAGCGCAGTTCTCTGTGTCTGGTCTTTGGCGGATTACAGTCATTTGAGACAGCGTAAGCGTCCATCTTTGGATGCGGGCAGAGGCATTGGTATTAATCCCTTTGCTCTCTGAGAATAGCGATATGAGCGGCTTATGGTCAGTTTCTAACTCAAACTTGAGACCAAACAGATATTGGTGCATTTTTTTCATCCCATAAACGCATGCCAGAGCTTCTTTTTCAATCATGCTGTAGGACCTTTCGGCCTTGGACAAATTCCTGGACGCATAAGCGACTGGTTGCAATGTTCCCGATGCATTTGCTTGTTGTAACACACCCGACCCCATACAAGACGCATCGCAAGCTAGCACTAAACATTTACATGGGTTATACAGAACAAGCAGTTTGTTGGAACATAACAGATTCCTGACTTTCTCAAAAGCAGCCTCTTATGATTTCCCCCATACCCAGTCATCTCCCTTGCGTAGCAACACATGTAGCAAGGTGCTTAACCCGGGTAGGAAATTACCAAAATAATTGAGGAGTCCCAGGAAAGACCGCAGCTCTGTCACATTCTGTGGTCTCGGCGCGTTCTTGATGGCCTTCATCTTGGTGTCGGTGGTTCTGATGCCATCTGCCGCGATTCTTCTCCCTAAGAACTCGACCTCTGGCACCAGGAAAACACACTTCGAGCATTTCAACCTGAGTCCCACGCGATCTAGCCGACTTAAAACCTCTTCCAGGTTCTTCAAGTGTTCGATGGTGTCCCGACCTGTGACCAGTATGTCATCCTGGAAAACCACGGTACGCGGAACTGACTTTAGCTGGCTCTCCAAGTTCCTTTGAAAAATTGCCGCGGCTGATTGTATCCCAAACGGGCATCTATTGTAGATGAACAGATCTTTGTGCGTGTTGATGCAGGTAAGGCCTTTCAAAGATTCCGCAAGCTCTTGCGTCATGTAGGCCGAGGTCAGGTCCAATTTGGTGAACGTCTTTCCTCCAGCCAGGGTCGCAACTAGGTCGTCTGCCACCGGAAACCAAGTAGGTACTGGTCCTGTGGCGAAAAACGGTTAATCGTTACTTTATAGTCCCCACAAATTCTGACCATGTCATCGCCCTTGAGGACCGGAACAATTGGGCTGGCCTACTCGTTGAACTCCACCGGTGCGATGATGTCTTCTCGCTGCAGCCTGTCCAGCTCAATTTCCACTTTCTCTCGCATCATATATGGCACCGCCCGTGCCTTGTGGTGGAAGGGTCAGTACTGGGAATCAAGTGGATCTGCACCTTCGCTCCCGAAAAACTTCCGATGCCTGGCTCAAACAACGGCGGGAACTTGCTCAGAACCTGGGCACATGATGCGTCGTCGATGGACGAGAGCACTTGGATGTCGTCCCAGTTCCAGCGGATTTTTCCCAGCCAGCTTCTGCCGAACAGCGTGGGGCCATCTCCTGGTGCAATCCATAGTGGGAGTTCGTGCACTGCTCCATCATGAGACTTTTACTGCTGCGCTGCCAATTACAGGGATCAGTTCTTTAGTGTAAGTTCTTAGCTTGGTATGAATAGAGCTCAGCTTGGGCATGTGTGCCTTGTTGCAGCACAGCCTGTTGAAGGCCTTTTTGCTCATGATAGATTGACTTGCACCCATGTCCAGTTCCATGGATACTGGAATTCCGTCCAGTTCGACTTTTAGCATGATCGGTGGACATTTCGTGGTGAAGATGTGTACCCCTTACACTTCTGCCTCCTCGGTTCGAGTCTCTAGTTCAGCCTGATCCACCATGGATCGATCCTCCTCTGCAACGTTTGTAGGGTTTGCAGCTCGTCTGCACATTCACTGGAGGTGTCCCATTGTTCCACAGCCTTTGCACACATAGTGTTTGAAGTGGCATTGATGGGCTCGATGATCACCTCCACAGCACCAACAAGGTGTTAACTGCCTTGCATTAACATTTGATGGCGGACTCTGAGTCATCTGAGGTCATGCAGCTGCAGGTGTGTGCATTCTTCCATATGCATTCCTGCCTGAAAACGACGTTACTTTGTGTACAGTACTAGCTGAAACCCCTTTATGCTGCAAAATTTGTTTGGTGTTACTGCTGGTGGACATAAATGCCTGGGCTATCATTATGGCTTTGCTCAGGTTTGGTGTTTCAACAGTCAGTAGTTTGCGAAGGATAACCTCATGGCCAACGCCAAGCAAAAAGAAGTCTCTTCGCAATTGCTCCAGGAATCCATCGAATTCGCAATGTCCTGCAAGTTGCCTTTGTTCGGCAACGTAGCTCGCCACTTCCTGGCCTTCAGATGGTTGACATGTGTAAAATCGCTACCTTGCCATCAGAACGCTTTCCTTCGGATTTAGGTGCTCCTGGACCAGCGTACACAGTTCTTCGATTTGGTTGTTGGTTTCACCGGAGCTAGAAGATTCTTCATGAGGCCATAGGTTGTTGCCCCGCAGACGGTGAGGAGGATCGCCCTTCGTTTGGCAGCATTCTCGTCCCCTTCCAGCTCATTGGCCACGAAGTATTGGTCGAGTCGCTCCACGAAGACCTCCCAATCATCCCCTTCTGAGAATTTCTCCAGGATACCAACAGTTCTCTGCATTTTCACGTGATTGTTCATTATCTCGTCGCCAGTTGTTATGTTCATAATAAAGAAGTGTAACTGATTACTGTAGACATGAGTAAGTATGACCTTAGCTCCTTTATTCAAACTCCAGAGTGCGGGTACAGCATGGGAGGCCTGCTTATCTGCTGGGATGCTGGGATCCCTTGGGACTCCAACAGATATGCCCTCTGGTGGAGTTATGATACAGGTTACCTAGGGTTGCATACATAACAAGAATGCCTAACCATGCCTCCCACTTTATTTTTCTCTCCAAACGACGGTTAGGGGCCCATTTGTAGGAGAAACCTGTGGAAGTTCATTCCCTGGAACATAATAAGCTTATTGATTGAGATGTTGCTTTGGCATCAAGGGCACATTGGAATACACATTAAGTGGTATGCCACTTAATAGTGTAGATGAACAAAGGGACCTTGGAGTCCACAGATCTCTGAAAGTACCAGGCCAGGTGGATAAGGTGGTTAAGAAGGCACACGGAATGCTTGCCTTTATTGGCTGAGGCATAGAATATAAGAGCAGGGAGGTTATGCTTAAATTGTATAATACTTTGGTTCGGCCACAGCTGGAGTACTGCGTGCAGTTCTGATCGCCGTATTTTAGGAAGGGTGTGATTGCTCTAGAGAGGGTGCCGAGGAGATTTACCAGGATGCTGTCTGGAATGGAGAATCTTAATTATGAGGACAGATTGGATAGGCTGGGTTTGTTCTCATTGGAACAGAGGAAGTTGAGGGGCCTGGACATATTGGATAGTAAGGGAGAATAGTTGTAAGGTAGTTGGTGGAAGGTTTAGAGAGGATTTGAAGGGGGGCTTCTTTATGCAGAGGGTTGTGGGGATCTGGAACTCGCTGCCTGGAAGAGTGGTAGATACAGAAACCCTCGCCACTTTTAAGAGATGGTTGGATGGGCACTTAAAGTGCAGTAACCTGCAGGGTTACTATTGTATCTGTAAGCACTCTAATAATGACTCCACGAGGTTGTGACCTTAGTCCATTTATGGCAGCTCCTGAATGAGGTGAGATGAACTCCCTTTTATACTTGGTTATCTGCAGTCTCCACCAGTTGCACCCTCTGTTGGTACAGGCATAGTGTATACAGTGTGAAGATACATTTAGTGGTCTTATGTAACTGTACATTGAGTGTACAGGGTATATACACATATTATACATACACAACATCACTCCCCCCTAAGTCTTGTGCCACTGGCCTTTGTACTGTGTGCATTGGTCCTCGACTTGACTGCCCAAAGCCCTTGCACCTTGTCTGTGCTTGGGAATGGCTCTCTCTCTGTAGATCCCCAAGTCCTTATTGCCATGACATTGGGAAATGGTCAGCAGTAGACGGTTGGAGGTTGCAATGGGGGTTGAGTGGGTTCTGGGTGTGATCCATGTGTCCATGGCTACCTACATCCATTTCCCGCGCCCCCCACCCCCCACACATAGACCATGTGTGTGGCTCGACATCTGCATTTGCATCTATGTACAGAGAATAAAAAATAGAATTAGTTTCATCATTGTTTGGGTTTAGCTGTAGTGGGACAAGTACATTTTACAGGTAAAGTCATACGTGGTATTTATTGTGTTCCTAACACAGATGAGACTGCACACAGGGAGGTTAAAGTAACAGTGACCTCAGTCTTTATTGAGACACTCCAGAGTCAGGAACAGGCCTTAGAGGGCGGCTTATATACAGTCCTCCCAAGGGATGCTGGGATCCCTTGGGACTTCAGAGGATGTGCTCCCTGGTGGCGGAACATGGGAGTGCATGCTTTACAGATACACAACATCACTCCCCCGGCAAAGTCAAAGTGAAAACTATTTACAAGGTGAGGTGGTCGGGAGTCTTTCTTTCCCTGGTGGACCGCTTCGGTACAAATGTCTGTTCTGGTGTGTTGGCTGTGCCCTCGCTAGGCTGGCATGTTGTTGGCCCTGCAGGGCTGCTGGGTGAGCCTAGCCGTGCTGGGCTGTTGGGCATGATGGGTTCGATTTCCTTGTCCGGCGTGGTGTTGTTGATCCTTTGGGTGTGTGTTGTGGACTCAAAAAAGGTGGTGTCTGCTGTGGATTGTTCAGGGCAGTCTGTGAACCGCAGCCTCGTTTGGTCCAGGTGCTTTCTGCAAATTTGTCCATTGTCTAGTTTGAGTACATACACCCTACTCCCTTCTTTAGCTATCACCGTGCCCGCGATCCACTTGGGACCATGTCCATAGTTTAGCACATACACAGGGTCATTCAGATCAATTTCCCGTGACACAGTGGTGCGACCATCGTTTACATTTTGTTGCTGCCGCCTGCTCTCTACCTGATCATGCAGTTTGGGGTGAACCAGCGAGAGTCTGGTTTTAAGTGTCCTAGTCATGTGTAGCTCAGCCGGGGCACCCCTGTGAGCGAGTGGGGTCTTGTGAGGTAGCTGAGCAGTACTCGGGATAGGCGGGTTTGGAGTGAGCCTTCTGTGACTCGTTTAAGGCTCTGTTTGATTGTTTGTACTGCCCGCTCTGCCTGCCTGTTGGAGGCTGGTTTAAACGGGGCCGAGGTGACATGTTTGATCCCATTGCAGGTCATGAATTCTTTAAATTCGGCACTGCTGAAACATGGCCCGTTGTCACTGACCAGTATGTCAGGCAGGCCGTGGGTGGCAAACATGGCCCTCAGGCTTTCAATGGTGGCGGTGGCGGTGCTTCCCGATATTATTTCACATTCAATCCATTTTGAAAAAGCATCCACCACCACCAGGAACATTTTACCGAGAAACGGGCCCGCATAGTCGACATAGATCCTCGACCATGGTCTGGAGGGCCAGGGCCACAAACTTAGTGGTGCCTCTCTGGGTGCATTGCTTAACTGAGCACACACGCTGCTTTGCCGTACACAGGACTCTAAGTCAGAGTCGATACCGGGCCACCACACTTGGGATCTGGCTATCGCTTTCATCATTACTATACCTGGGTGTGTGCTGTGGAGATCTGAGATGAACGTCTCCCTGCCCTTTTTGGGTAGCACTACGTGGTTACCCCACAACAGGCAGTCTGTCTGAATGGACAGCTTGTCCTTTTGCCGCTGGAACAGCTTGATTAGCTCTTGCATTTCAACGGGGATGCTGGCCCAGCTCCCATGCAGTACACAGTTTTTTTACTAGGGACAGCAGAGGATCTTGGCTGGTCCAAGTCCTAATCTGGCGGGCCGTGACAGGTGATTTATCATTTTCAAATGCTTCCATGACCATCAACAAGTCTGTGGGCTGCGCCACCATCAACAAGTTTGCAGGCTGCGCCATTTCCACACCTGTGGTGGGCAATGGTAGCCGACTAAGAGCATCCACACAGTTCTCGGTGCCTGGCCTGTGACGGATGGTATAGTTATATGCTGATTGCGCAAGTGCCCACCTTTGTATGTGGGCTGATGCATTTGTATTTATTCCCTTGTTTTCAGTGAACAGGGATATGAGGGGCTTGTGACCGGTTTCCAGCTCAAATTTGAGGCCAAACAGGTACTGATGCATTTTCTTTACCCCAAACACACACGCTAATGCCTCTTTCTCAATCATGCTGTAGGCCCTCTCGGCCTTAGACAAGCTCCTGGAGGCATAGGCGACAGGTTGCAAATTGCCCGCCATGTTAGCTTGTTGTAATATACACCCGATTCTGCACGACGACGCATCACATGCTAGCACAAGTCTTTTACCCGGTTTATAAATACAAGCAGCTTGTTGGAGCATAAAATGTTTCTGGCTTTCTCAAAAGCAATGATTTGTTTTTTTCCCCATACCCAGTTCTCACCTTTACGCAATAACACATGTAGGGGCTCGAAGACGGTGCTTAACCCCGGTAGGAAGTTAGCAAAATAGTTGAGGAGTCTCAGGAATGACCGTAGCTCCATGACGTTCTGTGGCCTGGGCGCGTTCCTGATAGCCTCTGTCTTGGCGTCTGTGGGCCGAATGCCGTCGACCACGATCTTTCTCCCCCAAAACTCCACTTCTGTTGCCATGAAGACGCATTTCGACCTCTTCAGCCGCAGCCCTACACGTTCCAGTCGCTGGAGGACCTCCTCCAGATTTTGTAGGTGCTCGACGGTGTCCCGACCCGTGACCAATATGTCATCCTGAAAAACCACTGTGCGTGGTACCGACTTGAGTAGGCTCTCCATGTTTCTCTGGAAGATCGCTGCAGCCGACCGAATTCCAAATGGTCATCTGTTGTAGATGAGCGGTCCCTTGTGCGTGTTGATGAAGGTGAGGCCCTTCGAAGACTCCTTCAGCTCCTGCATCATGTAGGCCGAAGTCAGGTCGAGCTTGGTGAATATCTTGCCTCCTGCCAGCGTTGCAAATAGGTCGTCTGCCTTAGGTAGCGGGTATTGGTCCTGTAGCGAGAAAAGATTAATAGTTACTTTATAATCGCTGCAAATCCTGACCGTGCCATCACTTTTGAGTACTGCAACAATTGGGCTGGCCCACTCGCTGAATTCCACTGGGGAGATGATGCCCTCGCGTTGCAGCCTGTCCAGCTCGATTTCCACTCTCTTCCTCATCATGTGAGGTACCGCTCGCACCTTGTGGTGAATGGGTCGTGCCTCTGGGACCAAGTGGATCCGCACCTTCGCCCCGGAAATGTTTCCAATGCCTGGCTCAATAAGGGAAGAAAATTTGTTAAGAACCTGGGTACATGAGGCCTCATCGACATGTGATAGCGCTCGGATCCCAGTTCCACCGGATTTTGCCCAGCCAGCTCCTTCCAAGCAGTGTGGGGCCATTGCTCGGGACAATCCAGAGTGGCAGTTTGTGCACCGTGCCCTCGTAGGTGACCGTGACCATGGTGCTGCCCAGGACAGTGATGAGCCCTTTGGTGTACGTTCTCAGTTTCGTGTGGGTGGGGCTCAGGGCTGGTCTGAGTGCCTTGTTGGACTACATCTCGCAAACATCTTTTTACTCATGATGGGTTGGCTAGTGCCAGTGTCCAGTTCCATGGCTACGGGTAAGCCATTCAAATTTACATTTATCATTATAGGTGGACATTTCGTCGAAAATGTGTGCACCCTATGTACTTCAGCATCTGCCTCCTCTCTCTGAGGCTCGAAATTGCTTTGATCCACCATGGACCGATCTTCCTCTGCCATGTGGTGGTTAGCAGGTTTTGCAGAGCTTGCAACTCGCCTGCAAGCTTGTTGGAGGTGCCCCATTGTTCCACAGCTATTACATAAGAACATATGAACATAAGAATTAGGAACAGGAGTAGGCCATCTAGCCCCTCGAGCCTGCTCCGCCATTCAACAAGATCATGGCTGATCTGGCCGTGGACTCAGCTCCACTTACCCGCCCGCTCCCCATAACCCTTAATTCCCTTATTGGTTAAAAATCTATCTATCTGTGACTTGAATACATTCAATGAGCTAGCCTCAACTTCTTCCTTGGGCAGAGAATTCCACAGATTCACAACCCTCTGGGAGAAGAAATTCCTTCTCAACTCGGTTTTAAATTGGCTCCCCGTATTTTGAGGTTGTGCCCCCTAGTTCTAGTCTCCCCAACCAGTGGAAACAACCTCTCTGCCACTATCTTGTCTATCCCTTTCATTATTTTAAATGTTTCTATAAGATCACCCCTCATCCTTCTGAACTTCAACGAGTAAAGCCCCAGTCAACTCAATCTATCATCATAAGGTAACCCCCTTATCTCCGGAATCAGCCTCGTGAATCGTCTCTGTACCCCCTCCAAAGCTAGTATATCCTTCTTTAAGTAAGGCGACCAAAACTGCACGCAGTACTCCAGGTGCGGCCTCACCAATACCCTATACAGTTGCAGCAGGACCTCCCTGCTTTTGTACTCCATCCCTCTCGCAATGAAGGCCAATATTCCATTCGTCTTCCTGATTACCTGCTGCACCTGCAAACTAACTTTTTGGGATTCATGCACAAGGACCCCCAGGTCCCTCTGCACCGCAGCATGTTGTAATTTCTCCCCATTCAAATAATATTCCCTTTTACTGTTTTTTTTTCCCAAGGTGGATGACCTCACACTTTCCGACATTGTATTCCATCTGCCAAACCTTAGCCCATTCGCTTAACCTATCTAAATCTCTTTGCAGCCTTTCTGTATCCTCTACACAACCCGCTTTCCCACAAATCTTTATGTCATCTGCAAATTTTGTTACACTACACTCTGTCCCCTCTTCCAGGTCATCTATGTATATTGTAAACAGTTGTGGTCCCAGCACCGATCCCTGTGGCACACCACTAACCACCGATTTCCAACCTGAAAAGGACCCATTTATCCCGATTCTCTGCTTTCTGTTCGCCAGCCAATTCTCTATCCATGCTAATACATTTCCTCTGATTCCGCGTACCCTTATCTTCTGCAGTAACCTTTTGTGTGGCACCTTATCGAATGCCTTTTGAAAATCTAAATACACCACATCCATCGGTACACCTCTATCCACCATGCTCGTTATATCCTCAAAGAATTCCAGTAAATTAGTTAAACATGATTTCCCCTTCATGAATCCATGCTGCGTCTGCTTGATTGCACTATTCCTATCTAGATGTCCTACTATTTCTTCCTTAATGATAGCTTCAAGCATTTTCCCCACTACAGATGTTAAACTAACCGACCTATAGTTACCTGCCTTTTGTCTGCCCCCTTTTTTAAACAGAGGCGTTACATTAGCTGCTTTCCAATGCGCTGGTACCTCCCCAGAGTCCAGAGAATTTTGGTAGATTATAACGAATGCATCTGCTATAACTTCTGCCATCTCTTTTAATACCCTGGGATGCATTTCATCAGAACCAGGGGACTTGTCTACCTTGAGTCCCATTAGCCTGTCCAGCACAATCCCCCTAGTGATAGTGATTGTCTCAAGGTCCTCCCTTCCCACATTCCTGTGACCAGCAATTTTTGGCATGGTTTTTGTGTCTTCCACTGTGAAAACCGAAGCAAAATAATTGTTTAAGGTCTCAGCCATTTCCACATTTCCCATTATTAAATCCTCCTTCTCATCTTCTAAGGGACCAACATTTACTTTTGTCACTCTTTTCTGTTTTATATATCTGTAAAAGCTTTTACTATCCGTTTTTATGTTTTGCGCAAGTTTACCTTCGTAATCTATCTTTCCTTTCTTTATTGCTTTCTTAGTCATTCTTTGCTGTTGTTTAAAATTTTCCCAATCTTCTGTTTTCCCACTAACCCTGGCCACCTTATACGCATTGGTTTTTAATTTGATACTCTCCTTTATTTCCTTGGTTATCCACGGCTGGTTATCCCTTCTCTTACTGCCCTTCTTTTTCACTGGAATATATTTTTGTTGAGCACTATGAAAGAGCTCCTTAAAAGTCCTCGACTGTTTCTCAATTGTGCCATCATTTAGTCTGTGTTTCCAGTCTACTTTAGCCAACTCTGCCCTCATCCCACTGTAGTCCCCTTTGTTTCAGCAAAGGGGACTACAGAGTCTTGGAAACATGCACTTTGAAGCGGAATGAATAGGCTGAATGGAAGCCTCCACAATGCCAACAAGGTGTGAATTGCCTTGCATTCATCCTTTGTTGTGGACTCTGAATCATCTGGGTCATCTGAGGCCTGCTGGCAGTTGCAGACTCGTGGTTTCTGCCCTGTACATTTCTGCTCGGAAACACAGTTCCAGTTAATTTATGAACATTGCTAGCACTTGTGTGCTGAGAGATTTGTTTGGTGTTATCACTGGTGGACATAAACGCCTGTGCTATCGCAATGACCTTACAGAGGGTCGGTATCCCTACAGTCAAAAGTTTTCGTAGGATGGTCTCGTGGCCAATTCCCAGTACAAAAAAGTCTCTCAGCATCTGCCCATCTGCCAGGTAGCCATCAAACTCACATTGTCCTGCAAGTCGCCTTAGCTCGGCGACATAGCTCGCCACTTCCTGACCTTCAGATCGCTGGCACGTGTAGAACCGATACCTCACCATCAGCACACTGTCCCTCGGGTTAAGATGCTCCCGACCAGTGTACACAGCTCCTCATCTGACTTATCTGTGGGTTTCACCGGAGCCAGAAGATTCTTCATGAGGCTGTAGGTCGGTGCGCCGCAGACTGTGAGGAGGACTGCTCTTCTTTTTGCAACGCTCCCTTCTCTGTCCAGCTCGTTGGCTACAAAGTACTGGTCTAGCCATTCGACATAGGCTTCCCAGTCCTCACCCTCCGAGAACTTCTCCAGGATGCCCACAGGTTGTTGCAGCTTTGCGTTGGATTCGTATACTCGTCACCAGTTATGGTGTTCCTAACACAGGTGAGACTGCATACAGGGAGGTTAAAGTAACAGTGATCTCAGTCTTTATTAAGACACTCCAGAGTGATGAACAGGCCTTAGGGGCCGGCTTATATACAGTGCTCCCAAGGGATGCTGGGATTGCTTGGGACTTCAGGGGATGCGCTCCCTGGTGGTGGAACATGGAAGTGCATGCTTTACAGATACACAACAGTATTACAGTCTTGCCCCTGGGGTGTAGGTGCAGTTGGGTGAGGATGCTAGTTCCAGAGTAACCGGACTGTGTCTGATGGCAGCGCTACGCCCCCTGCCAGCCGGGTGGGTTCGGATCGCTCACCTGGCTGAGTCTCAGGGCCTTTGCCATTGCCTAGTGGTGGGCAGAGCTCCCTGTCCTCCATTGAGAGCTGCAGTGTCTCCCTGCTGCCCTTCAGCGGTTGTGGGAGCCTGGTCATCCCAGGTCCCATCGGGAGGGCTGGAGGGAGCTAGCCTCTTGCTCCCGGTACTGGCCCTGGCGGCCAGAAAGGTAGGGGCGATCTGGGGCAGGGTGCCAGTGGTGGTACCCATGCAGTCCACTGGCTGCTGGTCCTGCTGTGAGTATGCTCCCTCTGTGTGTGGCTACACTCCCTGGGGCATCACATTGGTCCCGGAGGTGCGGGCTACATGATCGGGTAGCCTGCTGGACCTGTGTGCTTCCCACAGGAGGTTACCCTTGGTTTTGTCACCATACATGTAGAACCCGGCATCACACATCATTTCATCATTTACATTCATGATACATTGGCTCCGACCGCAATCACCCAACTCGACATTGTTAGTTGTCTTCACAAATTCGCATTTGTCAATTACATCTTTTCCATGTATCTTACCGGTGTCGCTGTTCAAAGGTACATTTAGATACTTGTATTTGTTAATTACATCTTTTACATTAGTATCACCGGCATCACTGTACAAAGTGTGGAACTGTCCCTTTAAGAGGGCCTTGCAATCTTTACCCCAGTCCGGTTCGCTGCTCGGCATCACGTGTTGCTTCCTCAACGCTGCCCCTCATGGTTTGGTTGTGGCCATCTTGATTTCAGGTGCTTCACCTCGTGGTGTGGTCGCCATCTTCTCTCTCTCCGCGAGGTAGGCTGCGGTGATCTTTTTCTCCCCAGGTTCTGCCACGGTAGCTGGAAATTTACCTTCTGCGCTGATCTTCTTCCTTCGGAGTCCTGCCACTGGAGCCCGGAAGGTGAAGTCTGGTCCTTTGGGCTGGATCATCTCGCTGATGGGTAGTGCGGTCTGTGTCATCGCCGTGCAGTTGAGTTGGACGGTCGGATCTTCAGGTGCTGTGATGGATCCAAATTTGGGTCACAGATTTGAATTTGTTTTATGCATCTTCTTTCTAGCAGCGTTGGACCATCACCAGCAACGATCCACAAAGGTAGCTTGTGCATCGTGCCGCCGTGGGACACCTGGACATCCACGCTGCCAACAACTGTAATGGTGCCGTTAGTGTAAGTGAGCAGCTTCACCTGGACTGAGAGCATTTTAGGTCGTTTGGCGGGATTGTCCCAGAGTTTCTCGAAGGCCGCCTGATTCATCAGCGATTGGCTCATCCCTGTGTTGACCTCCATAGAGACTGGAACACCGTTGATTTCGACTTCCATTTTCAACGGAAAACTCTCGGTGGAGCAGGTAAATACACCGTCCACCTCTTCCTGGGGCTGAGCTGCCTCCTGGACTCTCTCTTCGTCTTCATCAGCGCTGGAACCCAGGTGATCGGCCAACTCTTCAGCGACTCGGTGAGTAAAATTTCTTTTACACATTCGCTGGAGATGGCTTTTAGTGTTGCAGCCTTTACAAGTATAGTCTCTGTATCGGCACTGGTGGGCCCTGTGATTTCCTGCACAGCGCCAGCATGGGGCTGGCCGGTTGGCCCCATGTGGCGGACTCAAGGTTGCGGTACACGGGGTAGCAGTCTTGCCTCTAAAAGGCACCAGTCGGTTCACGGTATTTGCCGGGTTAGAGTTCTGGGGGCGAGTCATCATTCTCTTGGAATCGCAGGCCGAAGCCATGAATGCCTGGCTGCTGTTGATTGCCTTCTGTAGGGTGACCGTGGTGTCTGCAGAGAGCAGCCTGTGGAGGAGGCCCTCGTGGCCGATTCCAATAACAAAAATGTCCTTCACTGCTTCGGTGAGGTGGTTGCCAAAATCACACAGTGCAGTCAATCGTCTCAGGTCTGCAGTATATTTTGTGACCTCTTGGCCTTCGGGCCGCCGATGTGTGTAGAACCGGTGTTTGGCTGTGAGGATGCTCTCTTTAGGCTTGAGCTGTTCCTGTATCATCATTACGAGCTCCTCGTATGTTTTGGTTGTCGTCTTCTCTGGGGCTAGCAAGTCCCTGACAAGGCCATAAATGGTGGGTCCACAACTGCTGAGCAGGATAGCTTTGCGCTTATCATCCAGCGAGGTCGGTGTGTCTCCAGCCAGGCTGTTCGCGATGAAATAGTGGCCGAGCCAATCTTCCCCATCAGCGAATTGTTGAAAGTTGCCAAGTTTAGCCATTTTTCGCGTGGAAATTCGTAATCTCGTCGCCAGTTATTGTATCTGTAAGCACTCTAGTAATGACTCCACGAGGTAAGGTATTGCACTTGAACTGTTGTGACCTTAGTCCATTTATTGCAGCTCCTGAGTGAGGGTACAGCAAGGTGAGCTCCCTTTTATACCTGGTTACCTGCAGTGTACAGGTGACCCCTAGGTCTCCACCAGTTGCACCCTCTGGTGGTACAGGCATAGTGTATACAGCGTGAAGATACATTCAGTGGTCTTATGTAACTGTACATTGAGTGTACAGGATATATACATATATTATACATACACAACAGTTACGGACCTAGAGCTAGTAATTGGGATTAGACTGGATGACCTTTTGTTGGACGGCGCAGATATAATGGTAAGTACTGCAGGGAATAGAATACGGCCAGGGTGATCTCCTGGACTAGTTTCGATCACCTGGATGGGTCGGAGAGGAATTTTCCCAGATTTTTTCTCCCTAAATTGGCCTGGGTTTTTATTTGGTTTTTGCCTCTCCCAGGAGATCACATGGCTCCAGTTGGGGTGGAGTGTAGAATGTTTCAGTATAAGGGGTGTCGCAGTTGTGTGAGGCAGACTGGTTGGGCTGGGTAATCTTTGCCTTTTTGTCATTGTTCATAGATTTATATGTAACCTTTAGGGCTGCTGACCAAGGGCCATGTGGCTCTTTGTCGGCCGACGATGGGCTGAAATTACCTCCTTCTGTGCTGTAAATTTCGATGTTTCTATGTTTATGAAACATCTTGGGATTTGCCCAAAACACAAAACTGCAGCATGATTAGTAACAGTTATTGTATTGCATTTCTGGTGACAACATTATGGCTATGGTTTACATCAGTACTTTATATACCCGTTGCAAAGTTCCTCTCTCTCCCATAAAGTAAGTTAAGGAGTGGAGCTAGCTGGAGTGCTTTTACAGAGAGCTGGCATGGGCTCGATGGGCCAAATGGCCTCCTTCTGTGCTGTAACCATTCTATGATATGATATTTTAGCATTCCATTACATTCTATGTTACAATTCTTTGGCCATCTGTCATCTGCGGGATGATTGTTTTATGCTCCCAGCAGCTCACAATTCGTCACTTGCAAACAAGACTAGAACAGCTCTATCACTGCTTAAGTTCACAACCTTGACTCCTGTTCCAAACCAGAAATTCTTCAAGCTCTTTTTTTAGAACAAGTTACAACACAAACTGCAGATTTATATAAATGTTGGACTGCTAGGCATCTTCCTTCCCAGTCATTCTGCATTTGCTGTGTGGTGGACCTCCATAACATCGCCCGTCTCCGCCTTGCCTCAGCTCTCCTGCTGCTGAAACCCTCATCCATGCCTTTGTTACCTCTAGACTTGAATACTCCAACGCACTCCTGGCTGGCCTCCCACATTCTATCTACGTAAACTTGAGGTCATCCAAAACTCGGCAGCCTGTGTCCTCACTTGCACCAAGTCCCGCTAACCCATCACCTCTGTGCTTGCTGAACTACAGTGGTCCCGATTAAGCAATGCCTCAATTTCAAAAGTTTCATTCTTTTTTACAAATCCCTCCTTGGCCTCGCCCCTCCCTATCTCTGTAATCTCCTTCAGCCTCACAACCCCTCAAGATGTCTGCACTCCTCAAATTCTGCCCTCTTGAGCATCACTAATTATAATTGCTCAACTATTTTTGGCCATGCCTTCAGCTGCCTGGGCCCTAAGTTCTGGAACTCCCTCCCTAAACCTCTATGCCTCTCTACCTCTCTTTCCTCCTTTAAGACGCTTCTTAAAACCTACTTCTGTAATCCTTTTGGTCATCTGCTGTAATTTTTTCTTATGTGGCTCGGTGTCAAATTTATTTGTTTTGTTTTATAACACTCCTGTGAAGCGCCTTGGGACAGTTTACTGTGTTAAAGATGCTATATAAATACAAGTTGTTG
Organism: Pristiophorus japonicus; assembly: GCF_044704955.1. NCBI lineage: Eukaryota > Metazoa > Chordata > Chondrichthyes > Pristiophoridae > Pristiophorus > Pristiophorus japonicus. Next base: position 88,557,384 of record NC_091987.1, on the reverse strand, counting down.
TTGTTGTTGTGGAGAGGAACGGGGTAATATCATTGTATAATGGGGAAATCAAAACAAATTAAACATTGATTAAAAACTTTCTCAACATGAATAAATATGAATTGTTGTAAATACATGCATTATTTAAATGCTAAGGATCAATAGAATTATAAATTTATTGCAGAATGACTGCTTCATTATTGTCTAGACAGATGGCTGCCACATTGTGCATGTTACAGACAGATTAATATCCTAGCCATTTGCTTTCTTTCATTGTTTAATTTTCTCATACAGAGTTCAGTTCACATGGAAATAACTCGAACAAAGAGACCAAGGTCATTCTTACAACACAAAATAAATATCCTGACATGACCAACTTCTCAGAGCATGACCCAATCAAAGGTGAGCCTTGTTTTTTGTTTCTTGATAACAGTTCTTAATAATTACAACTTTAATGAGGTATGATCTGGTCGTGAGAAGGCTTTTGCTTTTCTTACTTTTTTAGAATTTCTGCAAAGTCTCTGGAATGAAGGCATGAGCCCTATGGAAACCCTGAAACTGAATAAAATTTAAGGCGTGGATTAGAACATAGAAGCATAGCAATGTTGCCACTTCCTACTGTACAGTCTAGAAATGATTTTGGGGGATGTTAACAGATGAACTCCTGATGCAGTTAAATGACATTATAATGCAGGCGTTAATATCTCAGACAGAGGACTGTCTGATGAGCATGTTAAGTGTTTATCTGCTCAGACTGGTAACAGTAATTTCTAGGTTAATGTTGCTGAAAGGATAACCGTTATCTCTCAATATTTTCATATTGGAGTGAAGAATTCCCGAGTGCCAGATGTTGTTACTCTGTTTCGGGATTAGCACGAGGCCACTTCGCCTTCCTCTTTCCTCCAAATCCAGACAACCGATTAGCGAGCCCGGTGGAATGCCAATGCTGAGTAGTGTGTTTGCAGCTGCAGGGGACAAGCTGAAGGCAGCACTAATGTCAAGTTTGTTGGCTGCACCAAAGTAGTACTCAACTGCAGAAATACAGCTGTGGGGAGCAGAAGAAATATAGAGGAATAATAGGAATATTGGAGCAGAAGTAGAGAGTCCAGCCCCTTGAGCCTGTTCCACCATTCAGTTAGGCTATGGCTGATATGTATCTTAACTCCAGCTCCCTGCCACAGTTCACATTGACAAGTCAAAAACAGCAGGAAAAATCCACGGCCCCGATTTTAATTCCGAGTGGGTTTTGGACAATTAGAGTTAGAAACTCACCCGCGGTTCCAGAAATGAGGCCCAGGCTATTTTAATTCCTGGGTCTCATTTAAATCTCGCTGGCCGACTTCCTGCCAGGAATGGGTGAGAAGTCCGACGGAAGCAGTGGAAAATTGCACAGGCAAGAGGCTGTCCACCGACATCAGCAGATGGCAGTATCGGCTTTGGAGGCAGCATTGTGGGGGTCTCTCCTTCGGGAATAGCGATGGTGGGGTGTGTCCATGGCAGGGGAAGCCGAAGCTTTCCTTATGGGGAAAGCTAATCCCCTAATCCCACAAGGAAAATATAAAATGTAAAATGTCTCTTCTGACCCCGGCTCCTCTCTCTGCTATTTTCTCCTGGCCTGTAAGCCACAGCAGCTTCATCACTCAGGTCGCCTGTTATAATGACCGCCAGGTCCCGATGATGTCATTGGAACTCGGCATGCATATGTAAAGAGGGACTCCGCCAGCTTTGGCTGGTCTTGCTGCCTGCTCTGTCGGATCCTGGTGACTTTCTGGTGGGTAAGTAACCTGGACAATTTTATCTGCCCATCCGTCCAGTTTCCACAGGGCAGATAGAGTTAAAATCGCCCACCAAGTGTCAGATATCAGTCAAGCTAGCTTTAAATAATATATGTCCGGAGCAAATAGCTCGGAGACTGCCCCACCCCCAGCAACCTTTTTACATGCATACTAAGCAAATCAGCAGCTGCCCTGCAGAAACCCGCAGGGAACCAAATATAATGAATTAACATAATTTTGTAGCCACTAATGAGGCCATCGCACAATAGATGCGCTGCCTCAAAAACTGCCAAAACTTTTCCTCTCCCAGAATGGTTTAGTGCCAAATGTGCAGCGGCCTACAAATCCAATTCCACGGGCATTGCATACTGCTGTGAAGGCAATATGTAATCATTTTCCACCATCATGATCTCCTACAGACGGTACATCGGCCCATGAACTCTGATATACTCCTGCTGCAACTTCAATAGAAGTCTGCTAAAATGGCCAGAATCTAATCCTGGGCCTAGATTTGTTGGATCCTGACCCATACCTGCTGCTGCAGTATCCAGGATGGCCTGTTGGGGGCCGAATATCCGCCAATCCAACGTGGCCATTGACTTAAGGCAGGTGGGTGGGGTTTGCTGGTGCCAGGGTGAGCAGCTTTCCTACATCAGGAGCTCTCACATCCTGGGGCTTTAACGGGACTCAGTATATGGTTGGTGGAATAAGCCTGGTCGGACCAAGTGCACCTCCCCAACAACCGATGATTGTGTGGCCCTCCCAGTGTCCAGACAGGGTTAGAAAAGGAGAGCGCAGGGTACAGCTTTGATTCTGGGGCAGAAGGGGAGCACCTCCCTTGTCTGAGTCACCTCTGATGTAATTTCAAGCCCGGTTCCTGTGGGCATCCCAGTTGCACCCCTCATGGCACAGGCATGCACCAATGCTGTTATGTATGTAAACATTACCAATGTATAAGACTTGCCGCCAGGGGGCGCACCTGTGGGAGACCTGCACACCCTGGGCAAGCAGGTATAAAAGGCAGACTACCCTGCTGCCTCCTCACTCTGGAGTTACAATAAAGAGACCAAGGTCACAACAGTTTGAGCTTAAGATACACAGTCTTGTGGAATTATTCTAAACGTAAAAATTGGCGACGAGTAACAGATCACGAACTTTCACGCAGTTATGGCTGCCGTTGGTATTCTTGAGAGATTTGTTGAGCGTGATGATTGGGAAGCCTTCGTTGAGCGTCTTGACCAATACTTCATGCCCAACGAGCTGGAAAAGGCAGAAACTGCGATCAAGCGCAGGACGATTCTCCTCACCATTTGCGAGTCTATGATATATGGCCTCATCAAAAATCTGCTAGCACCAACTAAACCAACGGACAAGACATATGAAAAGTTGTGCACGCTGGTTTGGGAAAAACCTCAAGCTGAAGGAGAATATCTTGATGGGCAGGTATCGTTTTTATACGCACCACCGCTCCGAGGGCCAGGACGTGCGAGCTATGTCGCCGACCTAAGACGCTTTGCGGGACCGTGTGTATTTGCTGGATTTTTGGGGGAAGTGTTGCGGGACTTTTTCGTGCTTGGAATCAGCCAATTCGCAAACTGCTGTCGGCCGAATCCCTAGATCTGAGCAAGGCCATCACGATAGCCCAGACTTTTATGTCTACAAACAATAACACTAAACAGATATCACTGCAGCATCAGAACTCACCGGCAAGTACTGTGCATAAAACAATGCATACAGCAGGCAGAACTGTACATGGCAGGGCCTACACGTCCGCAGAGGCAAGATCTAGGATGACTCAGAGTCCGCCGTGGGGCGTGAATGCGAATCCATTAGCACCATATTGGTGCTGCGGGCGTAATCATCGAGCCCATCAATGTCGATTCAAGCACTACGTGTGCAAGGGCTGTGGAATAATGGGGCACCTCCAGCGAATGTGCAGGTGCGCTGCGACTCACCACATGGCAGAGTTGGCAGAAGATGACCGATCCGGTGCAGATCACGCTGAACGAGTAAGAGAGGCAACTCAACCCGAGGCTGAAGAAGAAGTGTATGGACTATACACCTCCACCACCAAAAGCCCTCCGATAATGTTAAAAGTCAAATTAAACAGCATTCCAGTTTCCATGGAATTGGACATGGGGGCGAGTCAATCAATTATGAGCCAGAAGACTTTTGAGAAGCTTTGGGACAACAAGGCACAAAGGCCAAAACTAAGTCCGATCCACACCAAGCTGCACACTTACACTAAAGAGCTCATGCCAGTCATTGGCAGTGCGGCAGTGAAGGTATCATACGATGGAGCTGTGCATGATTTACCACTATGGATTGAACCAGGCGACGGCCCAACGCTGTTCAATAGAAGCTGGCTAGGAAAGATCTGATGGAACTGGGACAACATCAAAGCATTTTCTTCGGAGGATGACATAGAAACATAGAAACATAGAAAATAGGTGCAGGAGTAAGCCATTCGGCCCTTCGAGCCTGCACCACCATTTAATAAGATCACGGCTGATCATTCAACCTCACTACCCCTTTCCTGCTTTCTCTCCATACCTCTTGATCTCTTTAGCCGTAAGGGCCATATTTAGCTGCCTTTTGAATATATCTAACGAACTGGCCTCAACAACTTTCTACGGTAGAAAACTCCACAGGTTAACAACTCTCTGAGTGAAGAAGTTTCTCCTCATCTTGGTCCTAAATGGCTTACCCCTTATCCTTAGACTGGTTCTGGACTTCTCCAGCATCGGGAACATTCTTCCTGCCTCTAACCTGTCCAATCCTGTCAGAAGTTTGTATGTTTCTATGGGATCCCCCCTAATACTTCTAAACTCCAGTGAATACAAGCCCAGTTGATCCAGTCTCTCCTCATATGTCAGTTCTGCCATCCCGGGAATCAGTCTGGTGAACTTTCGCTGCACTCCCTCAATTGCGAGAATGTCCTTCCTCAGATTAGGAGAACAAAACTGAACACAATATTCCAGGTGTGGCTTCATCAAGGCCCTGTACAACTGCAGTAAGACCTCCCTGCTCCTATCCTCAAAACCCCTAGCTATGAAGGCCAACATGCCATTTGCCTTCTTCACCGCCTGCTGTACCTGCATGCCAACTTTCAATGACTGATGTACCATGACACCCAGGTCTCGTTGCACCTCCCCTTTTCCTAATCTGTCACCATTCAGATAATATTCTACCTTCCAGTTTTTGCCACCAAAGTGGATAACCTCACATTTATCCACATTATACTGCATCTGTCATGCATTTGCCCACTCACCTAACCTGTCCAAGTCACCCTGCAGCTTCTTAGCATTCTCCTCACAGCTCACGACGCCACCCAGCTTAGTGTCATCTGCAAACTTGGAGATATTACATTCAATTCCTTCATCTAGATCATTGATGTATATTGGAAATAGCTGGGGTCCCAGCACTGAACCCTGTGGCACCCCACTAGTCATTGCCTGCCATTCTGAAAAGGACCCATTTATTCCAACTCTCTGCTTCCTGTCTGCCAACCAGTTCTCTATCCACGTCAATACATTACCCCCAATACCATGTACTTTAATTTTGCACACTATTCTCTTGTGTGGGACCTTGTCAAAAGCCTTTTGAAAGTCCAAATACACCACATCCACTGGTTCTCCCTTGTGCACTCTACTAGTTACATCCTCAAAAAATTCTAGAAGATTTGTCAAGCATGATTTCCCTTTCATAAATCCATGCTGACTTAGACTGATCGTGTCACCGCTTTCTAAATGCTCTGCTATTTCATCTTTAATAATTGATTCCAACATTTTCCCCACCACGGATATCAGGCTAACCGGTCTATAATTCCCTGTTTTTTCTCTTCCTCCTTTTTAAAAAAGTGGTGTTACATTACTACCCTCCAGTCCATAGGAACTGATCCAGAGTCAATAGAATGTTGGAAAATGATCACCAATGCATCCACTATTTCAAGGGCCACTTCCTTAAGTAGTCTGGGATGCAGCCTATCAGGCCTTGGGGATTTATTGGCCTTCAATCCCATCAAGTTCCCTAACACAATTTCCTGGCTAATAAGGATTCCCTTCAGTTCCTCCTTCTCGCTAGACCCTTGGACCCCTAGTATTTCCGGAAGGTTATTTGTGTCTTCCTTAGTGAAGACAGAACCAAAGTATTTGTTCAATTGGTCTGCCATTTCTTTGTTCCCCATTATAAATTCACCTGAATCTGACTGCAAGGGACCTACGTTTGTCTTCACTAACTTTTTTCTCTTCACATATCTATAGAAGTTTTTGCAGTCAGCTTTTATGTTCCCTGCAAGCTTCCTTTCTTACACTATTTTCCCCCTCCTAATTAAACCCTTTGTCCTTCTCTGCTGAATACTAAATTTCTCCCAGTCCTCAGGTTTGCTGCTTTTTCTGGCCGATTTATATGCCACTTCCTTGGATTTAACACTATCCCTAATTTCCCTTGTTAGCCACAGTTGAGCCACTTTCCCCATTTTATTTTTACTCCAGACAGGGATGTACAATTGTTGAAGTTCATCCATGCGATCTCTAAATGTCTGCCATTGCCTATCCACCATCAACCCTTTAAGTATCATTCGCCAGTCTATCCTAGTCCATTCACATCTAATACCATCAAAGTTACCTTTCCTTAAGTTCAGGACCTTAGTCTCTGAATTAACTGTGTCACTCTCCATCTTAATAAAGAATTCAACCATATAATGGTCACTCTTCCCCAAGGGGCCTCGCATAACAAGATTGCTAATTAGTCCTCTCTCATTACACAACACCCAGTCTATGATGGCCAGCTCTCTAGTTGGTTCCTCGACATAATGGTCTAGAAAACCATCCCTAATACACTCCAGGAAATCCTCCACCACCGTATTGTTACCAGTTTGGTTAGCCCAATCTATATGTAGATTAAAGTCGCCCATGATAACTGCTGTACCTTTATTGCACGCATTCCTAATTTATTGTTTGATGCCATTCCCAACCTCATTACTACTGTTTGGTGGTCTGTACACAACTCCCACGAGTGTTTTCTGCCCTTTGGTATTCCGCAGCTCTACCCGTATAGATTCCACATCATCCAAGCTAATGTCCTTTCTTACTATCGCGTTAATTTCCTCTTTAACCAGCAACGTTACACCGCTCCTTTTCCTTTCTGTCTATCCTTTCTGGATGTTGAGTTCCCAGCCTTGGTCACCCTGGAGCCATGTCTCAGTAATCCCAATTATATAATATTCATTAATAGTTGCCTGCGCAGTTAATTCATCCACCTTATTACGAATACTCCTTGCATTGAGACACGGAGCCTTCAGGCTTGTCTTTTTAACACTCTTTTTAACACTCTTTGTCCCTTTAGAATTATGCTGTAGTGGGTCTTTTTGATTTTTGCCTTGGGTTTCTCTGCCCTCCACTTTTATTTTTCTCCTTTCTATCTTTTGCTTCTGCCCTCTTTTTACTTCTCACTGTCTCCCTGCATAGATTCCCATCCCCCTGCCATATTAGTTTAACCTCTCCCCAACAGCACTAGCAAACACTCCCCCTAGGACATCGGTTCTGGTCCTGCCCGGGTGTAGACTGTCCAGTTTCTACTGGTCCCACCTCCCCCAGAACTGGTTCCAACGTCCCAGGAATTTGAATCCCTCCTTCTTGCACCATTCCTCAAGCCAAGTATTCATCTGAGCTACCCTGCTATTTCTACTCTGACCAGCACGTGGCACTGGTAGCAATCATGCGATTACTACCTTTGAGGTCCTACTTTTTAATTTAACTCCTAGCTCCCTAAATTCAGCTTGTAGGACCTCATCCCGTTTTTTACCTATGTCGTTGGTACCTATATACACCACGAAACTGGCTGTTCACCCTCCCCCTCCAGAATGCCCTGCAGCCACTCCAAGGCATCCTTGATCCTTGCACCAGGGAGGCAACATACCATCCTGGAGTTTCGATTGCGACCGCAGAAACGCCTATCTATTCCCCTTGCAATAGAATCCCCTACCACTATAGCTCTCCCACTCTTTTTCCTGCCCTCCTGTGCCATGGACGTGGCTACTGCTGCCTTCCCCTGATGAGTCATTGCACCTAACTGTACCCAAGGTGGTGTATCTGTTTTGGAGGGAGATGACCACAGAGGACACATGCACTACCTTCCTTCCACTGCTTTGCGTGATGGTCATCCATTCCCTATCTGCCTGTGGTGTGACCAACTCACTAAACATACTATTCACGACATCCTCAGCATCGCGGATGCTCCAGAGTGAATCCATGCGCAGTTCCAGTGCTGCATTGCGGTCTGTCAGGAGCTGCAGCTGGATACACTTCCTGCACACGTAGTCGTCAGGGACACTGGCATCGACCCTGATTTCCCACATTGCACACGAGGAGCATGACACGGGTCTGGTCTCTCCTGCCATGACTTAACTCTTAAATTAACTTAATTTGGCAACAATGCCAAAGGTTTCTTACTGAAAAGGAAAAGAAAAAGAAAAAGAAAAACTACTCACCAATCACTAGCCAGTCACTTACCCACTTGGCTGTGACGTCAAACTTCGATTTCTTTTTACTTCTTTTTTGCCTTCTCTCCCTGCTGCATCTGCACCAACTGGCTCCTCCTTGATGCTGCCACTCCTCCGACTGCTGGGCCTTTCATAGGCCTCCCCATGACTCACCACTCCTCCGACTGCTGGGCCTTTTATGGGTCTCCCCACGACTACTGCTCCTCCTCGACACCTCGTGTGCCCAAGTGCTAAATAAATTCCCATCGTTATTCGAGCCAGGCATTGGCAAAAGTGCAGATCCATCTAGTCCCTGATGCACAACCCATTAACCACAAGGCCCGAGCGGTTCCATACATGATGCGAGAGAAAGTCGAGATCGAGCTGGGCAGACTTCAACGAGAGGGGATCATATCGCCAGTCAAGTTCAACTAGTAGGCCAGTCCAATTGTTCCAGTGTTGAAGAGCGATGGGACGGTCAGAATCTGCGAAGACTACAAGGTAACGATCAACCGAGTCTCGTTACAGGACCAGTACCCACTACCCAAAGTGGATGACCTGTTTGCAACGCCAGCAGGGGGGAAGTCATTCACCAAGCTGGTTCTAACCTCTGCTTACATGACACCGGAGTTGGCTGAACCTTCAAAAAGATTGACGTGCATCAACACGCACAGAGGACTGTTCATATACCACAGATGCCCCTTTGGGATTTGTTCGGTGGTGACCATCTTCCAGAGAAACATGGAGAGTCTGCTGAAATCGGTTCCATGCACCGTGGTGTTCCAAGATGACATCTTGATCACTGGCCGCAACACCACCGAACACTTGCACAACCTGGAAGAGATTCTCAAGCGACTGGTCAGAGTGGGACTCAGATTGAAACGCTCCAAGTGTGTTTTCCTGGTGCCAGAGATCGAATTTCTGGGGAGAGAGATTGCAGTGGATGGCATCAGACCCACAGACTCCAAGACAGAGGCCATCAAGAATGCACCCAGACCACAGAATGTGACAGAGCTGCGTTCGTTCCTGAGACTCCTCAACTATTTTGATAACTTTCTACTGGGGTTGAGCACTTTGTTGGAACCATTGCATTTATTGCTATGCAAGGGTAACGACTGGGTTTGGGGTAAAGCTCAAGAGACAGCCTTTAACAAGGCCAGAAACCTGCTATGTTCCAACAAGTTACTTGTATTGTATGACCCGTGTAAATATTTAGTACTAGCTTGTGATGCATCTTCCTACGGGGTAGGTATTCTGTTACAGCAAGCCAATGTGTCAGGCAAACTGCAGCTGGTTGCACATGCATCCAGAAGCTTATCTAAGGCTAAAAGAGACTACAGTATGGTTGAAAAAGAAGCATTAGCATGTGTATACGGAGTTAAGAAAATGCACCAATACCTATTTGGGCTCCGGTTCGAGCTCGAAACCGACCACAAGCCGCTCATTTAGTTGTTCTCAGACAGCAAAGCTATTAACACCAATGCTTCGTCCCACATCCAAAGATGAGCACTAACGTTATCTGCTTATGATTATGTAATCCGCACAGACCAGGCACGCAGAACTGTACGGATGCCCTCAGTCGGCTACCATTGCCCACCACCGGGGTGGAAATGGCACAACCCGCAAACTTGCTCCTTATAATGGATGCTTTTGAGAGCGAGGGGTCACCTGTCGTGGCTCGCCAGATCAGGACCTGGACTAGCCAGGACCCGGTGCTATCACTAGTAAAAACCTGTGTCCTCAATGGGAGCTGGTCAGCGGTCCCAGGGGAAATGCAAGACGAAATTAAGCTGTTCCACCGACGCAAAATTCGAAATGTCCATCCATTTGGACTGCTTCCTATTGGGTAATTGTGTAATTTTGCCCAAAAAAAGCAGGGAAACGTTTATACGCGACTTTCACAGTACCCACCCAGGCATAGTCATGATGAAGGCTATCACCAGGTCGCACGTTTGGTGGCCAGGGATTGACTCGGAATTGGAGTCATGCATACACCAATGCAACACTTGCTCACAGTTGAGAAATGCACCAAGAGAGGCCCCACTGAGTCTGTGGTCATGGCCCTCTAAACCGTGGTCAAGGGTCCACGTAAATTTCGCTGGCCCCTTTCTAGGAAAGATGTTCCTAGTAGCAGTGGACGCTGACTCTAAGTGGATTGAATGTACAATAATGTCGTCATGTACGTCCACTGCCACCATTGAAAGCTTCCGGGTTATGTTCGCCACCCATGGTTTGCCTGACATCCTTGTTAGTGACAATGGACCAAGGTTCACCAGCTCGGAATTCAATGAGTTCATTGACCGCAATGGCATCAAGCATGTCAGGTCTGTGCCGTTTAAGCCTGCATCCAATGGTCAAGCGAAACAGGCAGTCCAAACCATCAAGCAGAGCTTGAAATGTGTGATGGACCGTTCCCTGCAGACCCGGCTATCACGGATTCTGCTCAGCTACCGCACGCGACCCCAATTGCTAATGAAGAGAGCACTCAAAACCAGGCTCTCCTTAGTCCATCCGGATCTCAAGGATCATGTAGAAACCCGGCGTCACTGGCATAAAATGTACCACGATCGCGCGGCTGTATCACGTGACATTGAAGTTAATGACCCCTGTGTTTGTTCTTAATAATGGCCATGGTCCCAAATGGGTTGCTGGCACTGTGTTAGCCAAGGAGGGGAATAGAGTATTTGTTGTCAAACTGTTGAACGGACAAACTTGCAGAAAGCACTTAGATCAGACCAAACTGCGATTCACTGACAACCAAGAACAATTTGAAAAAGACATTACCATCATTGATCCACCCACACACACCCAACCAGCAATCGACCTCGCGGTTAACCACGAGGATGAACCCACCATGCCCGACAGTCTGATCAGACCAGCCACACCGCAGTGCAGCAAAGATCCGACTGACTCACCCATGCTAGGACTTCAACTCAGCTGATCAACCGGGAACGCAGAGCCCCGGATTGCCTCAACTTGTAAATAACTTGTATCTAAGACTTTGGGGGGGGGGGGGAATGATGTTATGTATGTAAACATTACTAATGTGTAAGACTTGCCACCAGAGAGCGCACCTGTGGGAGACCCAAGGGTCACCTGCACACCCTGGGTAAGCAGGTATAAAAGGCAATCTACCATGTGCCTCCTCACTCTGGAGTTACAATAAAGAGACCAAGGTCACAACAGTTTGAGCTTAAGATATACAGTCTTGTGGAGTTATTCTAAGCGTAACAAATGCTATTCAAAACAGAAGACCTTCTGCCAACCCAGAAACCTTTGGTGGGTTCAGCAGCAGAGGTCCTAGGTAGGCACAGATGATGTTGTTCCTTGATCCTAGCTTAATGAAATTTGGCTATGACTATGCTACATTATTATTCCAATCCACCACAATTATTTTTCACAATAATTTAGCAATGAGTTAATCTAATCTGGTTTAGGATTTGCCCATGATTTAAGAAGAATTTAGTAGGGCTTGACGAATCAATGTACTTACCTGGAAATACATTAAAGTTGCTATTTAGGGTGTTTGAGCTCCTCACTGAATCCATTGCTAACAGTGTGCGTGCAGAGACTCTCACAAGTATCTCTTGGACATTGGCTGCATGTTATCAGGTTATGGTAGAATGCTTTGTGGTTAAAGACTTTGGCTGATTGATTCCAGAGATGATGATCTGCTCTGATCGTATCTGTTCTCTTTTGGAATTTATCTCCTTTTAGTTTAAACTTACCATAGTACCAAATCACGACATAAGCTAGGAAGTATTGAATTGCCTGTCTGAAGCACATATTTGATATATCAGACAGAACAGGAAACCAGTAGAGGTTCCAATAAAATCAAACAATTTACATCAACTCGGGTGTAACTGAAATGAATCTAAAGCCAATTTTTATGTCAGAATAAAGACTATTCCAACTTACCATTAGTTTAAACTCTTTCACAATCATTATGCTGCCCAAGAAACAGCCATTGCCACTTCTGGATCTGCCATTCTTCAAACTTCACCACCAATTTCATTGTGGCACCTTATCCTGCAAACACCAGCACAGAGACACTGGGCGCAAAATTCGGATCCTTAGCGCCCGTTTTTTTAGCGCTGCAAGTGCCGTTTTGGTTCCAAAATAACACGAGCAGCGCCATTTTGGAGCTCAACATTCCAGCCAACGCCCTCTCTTAACCTCGCACAGCGGAACAAGGGTTCAGCAGCAGGAAGGACACCCCACCAGCACTACCTAAAGGGATCATCACCTTCTTACAGGTTAGTTGCTGATTCCACAAGTGATTGGTGCTTTCTATAGTTGGTTAAAGTTGCTAAAGTTTACAGGATGTGATGTGGCCGGTGCTGAAGGACTTTTTCCTGATTTCAAAGCTTCTGTACAAAACATCTGCTGCCAGAAATGACTTGGAGAATGAACACACGGCAGGCAGAGCAGGACAAGTAGTTAGCAGAGGAAATAGGAGGAGTGGGAGAAGGGCTTTCAGCAGGCGGACATGTCCACCCAGCGTGTTCAGGGAGCAATTCTCCTACTTGAGCCTCCGTGAGGAACAATGTGTGAGACGTCAGCACTTCAATAACGGTTCTCACTGAAATCTGCCACTTGCTTCAGCCACAACTGCAACCTCAGAACAGGGCAAGGACCACATTGCCACTTTGAAGGTGAGCATGGCCACGAACCTTTATGCGTTTGGCTCCTTACAGGTTGGAGCTCGGGATATTTCTATACCTCGCAGTTTGCTGCTCACTGTTGCATAAGGGAGGTCACTGAGGCTCTGTATTCCAAGAGAGCTGACTCCATGTCATCCTCTCTTGCCAGAGAGCAGTAGGCAGGGTGAGCTTTGCTAGGATTGCAGTCTTCCCCATGATACAGGGCACCATTAGCTGCACGCACATCGCTTTGCGGCTGCTGCATGTCAACTCTGCCATGTACCGGAACCAAAAGGGATTCCACTCCGTCAACGTCCAGCTGGTGTGTGACCATAGGCAGTGAATCATGCAGGTCAATGCCCGGTATCCTGGCAGCAACATGATGCCTTCAGTCTGTCGCAGTCCACTGTGCTAGCTGCATTTTGGCAAAGCAAACCAACTGGGCGACAAGGGCTATCTGTTGACGACATGGGTGATGACTGCAGTGTGCAACCCATGCACACATGGGCAGCATGCATACAATGAAAGCCATGCTGCCCCACGAAATGTGATAGAGCACACCATTGGCTTGCTGAAACAACATCTCTGCTGCCTGGCCCGCGCTGGAGGAGTGCTACAGTACTCGGCATAGCAGGTGTGGTGGTCTGTTGTATGCTGCACAACCTCGCCATCATTAGGGCATAATCCCTGCCACCAGCTATAGAGCGACCAGTTGAGGAGCATAAGGAGGAGGAGAAAGAGGAAGGGAGGAGGTAACCTAAACAGTCCCTCTCTGCTTGGACTGTCCATTGATGAACTCATCCAAGTGCAATGCAAGTAACCGGCATCCCAATTCCCCATTCACCAACTGTCCCAACACTTCACCTTCCCTCGGTCGCTGAACATCACAGCGTCAGCTTGGCGAAAGTGCAAAAATAAACCCTCCACAAAATAAACATTCCAAAACAAATTTACAAATGAAATCATGGCACATTGCATACAAACGTAAACTAATCAGCCTTGTGCTTTCCCTTAGTGCCTATCTTCAGTGTACCTTTGCCTGTTCAACTGCTCCTACATAGTGCTACCCTACTGGCTGCAGCACAGCTGGTGGGAGGCTGCTGACTTTCAGAGACTGCAGAGGGCCTTGGAGGATGACCTCGAGCAACTCTGGGCCTAGAAGGCCCGGCTTCGGACCGCACCATCTCAGCATGGTCGGCAGCAGTCTGGGCTGGCTGACTGATAGGCAACAGCAAGGGCACTGGTGGAGAGGCAGTGGTGGGAGGATGAATGCTGTCATCCAGAGAGAGGAAAGTAGGTTCATGCTCCACGGAGTCACTGCCACTCCCCCAGGGCGGTACCTCAACAATTCTAGTAATTTGTTGGGTGGACAGATTGCTGGACTGCTGTGGCAGCCTGCAAGCCACTTTGAACATCGTCATCCACAGCGATGATGGCAGCAGTCTGAGTTTGCATGCTAGCAAGCTGAGCTTGCATGATAGTAGTCTGAGCTTCCACTGTTGCACTCAGATGCTGGGTGGCTGCTGCTTGTGCTGCAATGGAAGCTGAGACATTGGCCATCAGAAACTGCATTGTGATTGGGTCCACAAGTGTGCTAATGGAGTTGGCCACCACTTCCATGCCGGAAAGGATGGACTCCAAGTTCTGTGCAAAGTCTTGGACCAAGTTGGTGCCAGACCTCTCCATGCTCCTTGACATTGCACGTGGGCTTTCTGGTAAGTCTGCCAATTCACCAAGCATTTCATTGTGCACATCCATCAGCCTACTTCTGTAGCCTGCCCCATCGAAGTCCTCAACTGAGTCCTCAACAGCAGAAATCGCTTGCGCCCTCGCTCTCTGGAGAGTTGGAAACTGCGCTATCCTTGCCCCCGTCCCTGGCTGCAGGCCACTCATACTCGGTGTCTCACCACATTCAGACGCCACCTTTGTGCTATCCTCCAAATTACACGCAGTGTCAGTATCTGCGCTGGTGGCTGCGAGTGTGAAATTGAGTGACAGTGCGTTTTCATCATCACTATCTTATTGCTGTCCCTCCACTGCCTGGCCAGGTTACAGTTCTTGGGTATCTGAAAGGACAAAGATACAAGGGTAAGGTTGTGATGAGGGGAGGCAGGGAAAGTAAGAGGTGCATGCTTACACCATCTGCAGCTTGTAAATCAGAAGAGATTGTGGAATGAGGAGGAAGTGGGATGTGAGAAACATAGAAACATAGAAATTAGGTGCAGGAGCAGGCCATTTGGCCCTTCGAGCCTGCACCGCCATTCAATAAGATCATGGCTGATCATTCAACCTCAGTACCCCTTTCCTCCTTTCTCTCCATACCCCTTGATCCCTTTGGCCGTAAGGGCTATATCTAACTCCCTTTTGAATATATCAACAAACTGGCCTCAACAACTTT
This sequence comes from Pristiophorus japonicus, assembly GCF_044704955.1. Classification (NCBI taxonomy): domain Eukaryota; kingdom Metazoa; phylum Chordata; class Chondrichthyes; family Pristiophoridae; genus Pristiophorus; species Pristiophorus japonicus. Next base: position 88,542,108 of record NC_091987.1, on the reverse strand, counting down.
CTGTGGTCGAGAATTCCATAGGTTAACCACTCTCTGAGTGAAGAAGTTTCCACTCATCTCGGCCCTAAATGGCTTACCTCTTATTATTAGACTGTGACCCCTGGTTCTGGAACTCCCCAGCAACGGGAACATTCTTCCTGCCTCGAACCTGTCCAATACCGTCAGAATTTTATATGTTTCGATGAGATCCCCTCTCATTCTTCTAAACTCCAGTGGATACAAGCCCAGTTGATCCAGTCTCTCCTCATATGTCAGTCCTGCCATCCTGGGAATCAATCTGGTGAACCTTTGCTGCACTCCCTCAATAGCAAGATCGTCCTTCCTCAGATTAGGAGACCAAAACTGAACACAATATTCCAGGTGTGGCCTCACCAAGGCTTTGTATAACTGCAGTAAGACCTCCCTGCTCCTATACTCAAATCCCCTAACTATGAAGGCCAACATGCCATTTGCCGCCTTCACCGCCTGCTGTACCTGCATGCCAAACTTCAATGACTGATGTAGCATGACACTCAAGTCTCATTGCACCTCCCCTTTTCCTAATCTGTCACCATTCAGATAATATTCTGTCTTCCTGTTTTTGTCACCAAAGTGGATAACCTCACATTTATCCACTTTATACTGCATCTGCCATGTATTTTCCCACTCACCTAACCTGTCCAAGTCACCCTGCAGCCTCTTGGCATCCTCCTCACAGCTCACACTGCCACCCAGTTTAGTGTCATCTGCAAATTTGGAGATATTGCATTCAATTCCTTCATCTAAATCATTGATGTATATTGTAAATAGCTGGGGTCCCAGCACTGAGCCCTGCGGCACCCCACTGTCACTGCCTGCCATTCTGAAAAGGACCTATTTATTCCGAATCTCTGCTTCCTGTTTGCCAACCAGTTCTCTATCCACGTCAGTACAGTACCCCCAATACCACGTGCTTTAATTTTGCACACTAATCCCTTGTGTGGGACCTTGATAAAAGCCTTTTGAAAGTCCAAATACATCCACTGGTTCTTCCTTGTCCACTCTACTAGTTACATCCTCAAAAAATTCCAGAAGATTTGTCAAGCATGATTTCCCGTTCATAAATCTATGCTGACTTGGACCGATCCTGTCACTGCTTTCCAAATGTGCTGCTATTTCATCTTTAATAATTGATTCCAACATTTTCCCCACCAAATGATGTCAGGCTAACCGATCTATAATTCCCTATTTTCTCTCTCCCTCCTTTTTTAAAAAGTGGTGTTACATTAGCTACCCTCCAGTCCATAGGAACTGATCCAGAGTCAATAGAATGTTGGAAAATGATCACCAATGCATCCACTATTTCTAGGGCCACTTCCTTAAGTACTCTGGAATGCAGCCTATCAGGCTTTGGGGATTTATCAGCCTTCAATCCTATCAATTTCCCCAACACAATTTCCTGACTAATAAGGATTTCCTTCAGTTCTTCCTTTTCGCTAGACCCTCAAACCCCTAGTATTTCCGGAAGGTTATTTGTGTCTTCCTTAGTGAAGACAGATCCAAAGTATTTGTTCAATTGGTCTGCCTCTTTGTTCCCCATTATAAATTCACCTGATTCTGACTGCAAAGGACCTACGTTGGTCTTCACTAATCTTTTTCTCTTCACATAGCTATCGAAGCTTTTGCAGTCAGTTTTTATGTTCCCTGCAAACTTACTCTCATACTCTATTTCCCCCTCCTAATTAAACCCTTTGTCCTCCTCTGCTGAATTCTAAATTTCTCCCAGTCCTCAGGTTTGCTGCTTTTACTGGCCAATTTATATACCTATTCCTTGGATTTAACATTATCCCTAATTTTCCTTGTTAGCCACGGTTGAGTCACCTTCCCCGTTTTATTTTTACTCCAGACAGGGATGTACAATTGTTGAAGTTCATCCATGTAATCTATAAATGTCTGCCATTGCCTAGCCACTGTCAACCCTTTAAGTATCATTTGCCAATTTATCCCAGCCAATTCACGTCTCATACCATCGAAGTTACCTTTCCTTAAGTTCAGGACCCAAGTCTCTGAATTAACACTGTCACTCTCCATCTTAATAAAGAGTTCTACCATATTATGGTCACTCTTCCCCAGGGGGCCTTGCAAAACAAGATTGCTCATTAGTCTTCTCTCATTACACAACACCTTGTCCAGGATGGCCAGCTCTCGAGTTGGTTCCTCGACATATTGGTTGAGAAAGCCATCCCTAATACACTCCAGGAAATCCTCCTCCACCGCATTGCTACCAGTTTGGTTAGCCCAATCTACATGTAGATTAAAGTCTCCCATGATAATTGCTGTACCTTTATTGCACGCATCCCTAATTTCCTGTTTGATGCCATCCCCAACCTCACTAACTCAATCTCATCAACCACAACTCCCAGCACCTTCTGCAGCCAAAATGCACCTCCTCTTTAAGAGGTACAGGCTAGCTTTAAGCAGTGCCGGCTAGCTTTAACTGGTGCTAGCCTCTCACGGTATTGGCCTCCTGCTGATGTGGCCAGCCAATGAACAGCACAGTTAGCGTTGGCTGGATGCTAAAATCATTTGAATTTATATCATGAAATTGGTCTGCTGCCTGCATTGGAATCAACGGGCGCGGGTTAAGTGTGCTTCGCAAGCCCTACACTTGTTTTTGGGGGCTATCAAATTTAATGGCCACTCACTCACTTAATGAGTCAGAAGGGTTATCACTGAGTGAAACTCTTTTGAGTTTACCTGAAAATAAACATAAACATTAAAACCATGCCACCCGCCTGGGTGACACAGCAGACATTTTCAAGGCCCCCTTTTTTTTCCCTTTTTTTTTTTGGGGCGCTAAAATCAATTTTTTCCAGTGCCCCCTATAAAAGGGGAGGGGGACACTAAAAGCACCGGCAATGAAAACAAATTAAACTTTAAAACGTAAAATCAAATTAAAATTTGGTTGCCGGGCGTGATGATGCACTCCAGTCCCTCCGGTGTCCACCTCTCGCGGGAGGCCGCGAGTGTACCGGTGGACACCGCGTGCTCCATCTCCAAGGACACCCTGGACCGGATGTAAGAGCGGAAGAGAGGCAGGCAGTCAGGTTGAACGACCCCCTCGACCGCCCGCTGCCTGGACCGGCTGATGGCACCCTTGGCCGTGCCCAGGAGCAGTCCTACGAGGAGGCCTTCGGACCTACCCGCTCCCCTACGCACAGGGTGCCCAATATCAGGAGAGTGGGACTGAAGTGCAGCCAGAATTTCAGGAGCAGCCCCTTCAAATAATGGAACAGGGGCTGCAACCTCGTGCACTCAATAAAAACATGGAACACGGACTCCTCCAGACCGCAAAAATTGCAGGCGGCCTGGGAGTCCATGAACCGGCTTAAAAATTTATTGCACGGCACTGCTCTGTGCACCACCCTCCAGGCCAAGTCCCCGATGAATAGTGGGAGGACCCCTGCGTAGAGTGCCCTCCATCGGGGACCCCCGCCTCCTCCGGACGGCAAGATGGTACGCCATGGCGTGTCCGGATGGCCGGCGAGGATGGCAAAGTTGAGAGTGTGCAGGAGCAGCCCGTACAGGAAACCCCTCCGCGCGGAACTGAAAGGCACGGAGGGGATTTCCCCGAGGTGGCTCAAGTTGTGAGGCGCCGGCCCCCGAGGGAGGTTCCGGGGTTTGGCGCCGATGAGGAATTCCGTCCGGACGGGGGTCAGTTCGGACGGGATCTCCCCACGTGCTTGAGCCTCCTCGATGCACCTAACGGAGTCAGGGCCCAGAGCTGTTTTTAGCGACTCGATGGCATCGGCCACGTGGCGGACGTTGGCAGAGTTTAGGCGCCGCGCCAGCGTGTCTGGCGCCATCCAGCCCGCTCCTCCGCCATCGAGCAGGTCCCTGACCCTGGTCACCTCACCAGCCACAGCCCTCTTTTCCGACCGCCACATAAAACCTCGGTCGTGGAGGTACGGATTCCCGAGCAGCGGCTCCTGCAGGACGGCCGCCACTCCAGCCGGCGGAGAGCTGCGCTTGGTGGAGACTTTGTTCCAGACCCTGATGAGTTCCCTGTAAAAGACAGGCAGCTCCCGGAGGGCGGTCCTGGCACCCCCCAAGTTCACAAACAGGAGCTGCGTGTCATAATTGAGGTCGCGCTGCTGGCGGAAGAAATACCTCGCCAGAGCACACCACCTAGGAGGGGGCTCGACGTAAAGGTATCTCTGCAGGGTCTGAAGACAGAAAGTCGCGAGCTGGGCGCTGACGCACACCAACGACTGACCGCTCTCCTCAAGCGGGAGACTCAAGACCGCGGCAGAGACCCAGTGCTTCCTGTTGTTCCAGAAGAAGTCCACCAGCTTCTTCTGTATCTTGGCGACAAACGCAGGGGGAGGGGTCAAAGTGACCAGCCGGTACCACAGCATTGCGGCCACCAGCTGGTTTATGACTAGCGCTCGACCCCTGTAGGACAGCACTCGGAGCAGTCCTGTCCAGCGCCCTAGGCGAGCGGCGACCTTGGCCTCCAGCTCCTGCCAGTTCGCCGGCCAGGCTCCCTCGTCGGGGCTAAGGTAGACTCCCAGATAGAGGAGATGGGTCGTGCTTCAGTCAAAAGGCCTGAGCTCCTCCGGCAGGGAGTCCACCCGCCACTGACCCACCAGGAGTCCGGAACATTTCTCCCAGTTGATCCTGGCGGAGGACGCGGCCGAGTAAATCTCCTGGCACTCACGCATCCTCCGCAGGTCAGCGGGATCCTCTACCGCGAGGAGCACGTCATCGGCGTAAGCCGAGAGGACGACCTCCACGCCCGGCCCTTGCAGAGCCAGTCCCGTCAACCTCGTCCGCAAGAGGCGCAGGAAAGGCTCCACGCAAACGGCGTATAACTGGCCGGACATGGGGCATCCCTGGCGCACCCCTCTCCTAAAGCGAAGGGGCGCCGTCAAGGACCCGTTAACCTTAATCAGGCACTCCGCGGCGGCGTACAAAAGTCGGATCCGGGCGACGAAATGCGTCCCGAACCCGAAAGCGCGCAGAGTTCCGAGCAGATAGTCGTGATCCACCCTGTCGAACGCCTTCTCTTGGTCGAGGGATAGGAAGGCGACCGACAGACCAGCCTCCTGGGAACAATGGATGAGGTCCCGGACCAGATGGATGTTATCGTGGATTGTCCGGCCCGGGACCGTGTAGGACTGGTCGGGGTGGATCATGTGGTCCAGCACGGCACCAAGGCGAGCAGACATCGCCCTGGCGAAGATTTTGTAGTCCGTGCTGAGGAGGGAGACCGGGCGCCAGTTCTTAAGGAGGCGTAGATCGCCCTTCTTAGGCAGCAGGACGATGACTGCCCTGCGCCAAGAGAGGGGCATCTCCCCGGTCGCCAGACTTTCCCCCAGGACCCGCGCGTAGTCGCTCCCCAGGACGTCCCAGAACGCCCTGTGGAACTCCACGGTCAGCCCGTCCAGCCCCGGGGATTTTACCCTCGAGAGCCGGTCGAGGGCAGCGGTCAGCTCCGCCAGGCTTAGCGGAGCTTCCAGATTTTCGGCGCCCTCCGGGCTGACCTTCGGCAGGTCCTCCCACAAAACTCTACGCGCTTCCTCGCTGGACGGATCCGGAGAGAACAGAGCCCCGTAATATTCACGGGCCCTGTTGTTGACGCCCTCCGGATCCGAGACGAGAGAGCCGTCGTCGGCCAGCAGCGTCAAGAGCTGCTTACGGACACTCTGCCTTTTTTCCAGCGAGTAGAAGAAGGGGGAGCCGCGGTCCAGATCCTGCAGGAACCGGATCCGCGACCTCACGAACGTGCCTCGGGACCCGACGAGCTGCAGGTCCTTCAGCGCGGCCTTCTTCGCTTCGTACACCGTCCGCAGGGCTGGGCTCTGGACGACTTGACCGAGACGGGCTTCCAGGTCGAGCACATCACTGAGTGAAGCCAGGAAGAATGCCTGTGGGGGTTTTCATAGTTGACTTTAAGTGGCACGTGAATGCAATCACCTGTGGGAAGCCAGCCAGCCTATGGAACTGGATAGCTCTCTCCCTTTGCTTCTCTGAATTTATTGGGAAGGAAATGAATTGTGCAGCCCTCCTGTAGAGAGCATCGGTGACCTTGTTGCTGCAGCTGGGAGTGGCTGCCTGTCTAATCTGGCACAGGTCATCTGATATTACCTGGAAGGATCCAGATGTAAAGAAGCATACGTTAGTGGTGACCTGGACTAATACAGATAATAGTGTTCTCTTAGTGGAAATAAGATACACCTATCTGGGCAGCATTTGGCATATTTCTTAATTTTCCACTGGGAGGAGAATCACAGCTTTCTGAGGCCCAGATATTTAGAGGCGTCTAAGTAAGACCATTTTGGTCTGTAGGCCCTGGTGACTATCTGTCCATATGTAGGGAAGAGATGCCTTTTGTGATATCTGAATCTAAGAGCTATGTAGTTTGTTTTTCACTCTACTCTGATTCTTAGGCTTCGGAACTTATAGTGGGAAAGGACAACACGTGGCACAAAATTTAGACTTAACCCAGTGTCAGTTTTATTACGCAACAAAAACCGACTAAAACTACAGGACTAGACTGCTGAGAGAAATTTGACTTTAGACATACAATCACCAGAGATTCGTGGTCCTTGATTCCGTAACCTGTTGGTTCACCTTCTGGCTGTTCTCTGCAGCTTCTATTCCTTTCCTTTGTTGCCTGCTCTTCTTTTGTCTTCCTGTCCTTCTTCTACTGAGCTGCTTTTTAGCTCGCATATTTATATCCAGGTTTTGAATAAGTTTCCCGCTGGGCCGAGATCCAATTACCGAGCTGGTAATTTGGTTAACTGGCTGTGGTGATGAGTTTGAATGGCTACTAATTTGTGCACGAAGTCGACAATGCAAAAGATATTTCCTTATGCTGAATGCTCTGTTATCCAAAAATTTGCATTTCATAGGGTCCTTAGTTGTCCAATCTTTTTACAGACTTGGTGTCTCCAGTGGCTGTTTTCCCCATCCTGGTCACTCAGGTTCAAAGCCTCATGCAACAACTCCATTGTTGTAATGCATGAAGTCAGTTTTAGTTCCTGACCACAGGATGTCCTTAATTGTCCAGCTTAATTCCAAAAGCTTGTATTAAATTCCAAAAGCTTAGATTAATCAATTTTTAGTTCATGGTCTATTTCTGTGTTTATCTGAAGAATAGTAACCTCACAGCTATTAATATGGCCTCTTGCACACCCTCCTCATCTTCATAATACATAAAGACAATCTCATTGAGAAATCCATGTCTAGAGTGCTAAGAACTTTGAGCAGAGCTAAATAAAAGTTGCTATGCAGTCAAAGAAGCACCAACAGTTAATATAAGTTGACAACATGGCCTCCTCCAAATTGTATCCACCTCAGGGACACCTGCTTCTGCCTCCTCCACTATATTTATAGTGGCATTCATTATTTGGGAGGGAGGGAGAATAGAGGGGAGTGGGTCAGAGCAGTGAACATTTGCCCATGATCCTAATTAATTAGGATGGTAAGCACTTCTAACTGATCTTATGGGAACTGTTGTTTTTTTGGGAGAATGCAGGTGCACTTTTTGGGGGCAGATTTTAGGGACTTGCTTTTCTGCTTTCCTACTGCCCTAAGTCCAGCCCAAAATCAGGCGGCAACTCAGAGGAGAATTCCTGTCCAGCCCATGTAACTCTTGCAACATTTACGTTGCCTTCTGCTTAGCAGGATAATGTCAAGAATTATATTTTTAACATATTCCTTCTATGTTTTAGTTTGAGTGTGTAGGCGTGTCAGCAATCTAGAGTTGGACTTTGTATCCTTCCATGTCTCTTGGTAGACTGTTCTAGAAACACTGACATGTATTCACTCTTTTGCGCTGTTTTGTTTTAATTTCTTTACCTTGATGACTTGTCAGAAAAAATAAAATCTTATGAGAATGATACGGGAATATGTGCTTACATTGAAATACAATTGAGGTTCTAGGTCATACGCATTGAAGGAGAAAATCTGAAGAGATGAATTCACTAATATTGAAGAAAATGCCTTGCTGTCTGGGTTGGACCTGTCACTGTATAATCAAGTGGCTTACATACTTAAGAAGTCTGAAATGAACTGACACGGCAGATGTTTTAGAAGAAAGTGCCTCTTGTCAGAACGATGATGCGCCATGATTAAAAAGCTGCAAGACATCTGTACCAGACGAAAAAGAGCTTGAAACCAACATAAGTTATTAAATTGGTGCAGTTCCTGTTGAATGTTATGTTATTTATACATGTTGTCATTGGACTTAAAAAGAGTATCTAAACATTAGCTAGTGCCTGTATCAGAACTTTGGTGTAGTCATACATAATGCGGTGCATTTACACCGTGTGATTTAAGGGTCTGAGTGCACATAGTTAGCAGACACAGACATTCTCGACAAAAGCAAATACTGCAGATGCTGGAATCTGAAATAAAAACATAAAATGCTGGAAATACTCAGCGGGTCAGGCAGCATCTGTGCAGAGAGAAACAGAGTAAACCTTTCGGGTCGATGATCCTTTGTCAGAACTGGAAAAGTTAGATGTAACAGATTTTGAAGCAAGTGTCAGGGCAGGGAAAGGGGGAGGGGAGGAAAGAACAAAAGAGAGGGTCTGTGATAGGGTGGAAGGCAGGAGAGATTTTAAAATTTCTGCGGGCGAAAAATTCCACAAAAAAACGAAAAAATTCCACCTGGCATAAAAAAATGGACCTTACACTCCGGTTCTCGGCGGAAAACACAATCTTGGGCAAAAAAAAATGGGCAGTAATGACTAAAATTTAGACCGAGGCTGCGGGTTGGGCCTAGGAGGGGGGAAAACACAAAAAATATTTTTACTTACCTATCGGTCACCGCTGAGTCAAAACTCGGGTGCTAGCGCTCTTTGGACAGTGCACGCCGGCGATCCGCTCCCCAGCGGTATTTTGAAACCTCCGCCGCAACTCTTTATGGAAATTTCGCCGACTCGGTTTACGCCCAAACCGGCCAATACAACCGAGAAACCGGGCACCGATGCAGTGCAAATTCTAGCCCTAAAAGACAAAAGGGATGGTGGTGCAAGCCAAAAGGAGATGGTAATGGAACAAGTTAAGAAACAAAAGATGAGTCTAAACATTTTTTACAGTCTCTAGACAGACTTTCTTTACAATGTCCTCCAATCAATAAGCTGATCCTTATTGACTAGTTCACAAAATTAGTGTGATTCCAGCCCAGGTCAAACATGAAAAAATCTCTTGTAGTAAAGGCAATAATATGCATAGTTCCAATGTGAATTTTTTGAATGTAGTGGAAAACCAAATTCCTTATGGAGGCCTCTTGAGGAGAGTATCTATGCCATTTACCTCTTCCTAGTTTTAGCTTTTGCTACATAACAATAGTAAACGGCGCATTAGTTTAAGCCTGTTAATTGTAAGTTCCACATGTGCACAATGATAAGATTTAGGTTTCTGTTTTCAGTCCAAATGAAGAGAGAAGTCAAGCAAATGATCATTTAAAAAAATCTGCTCAGAATGGTAACATTTCTGGCTTGTCAATTCTCCAGATCCACAACAGCTTGACATCTACCTCACATATATTAATGTTCTCCTTCCCTCTTTCTGCACACAGTGTGAATGAATTAATGACATGAAACTTTGCTTGTCCTTTCAAGGTAGTCACTTACATTTACATTCTTCAAAGAAAATAATGAGGCTATTAGTAAACATAGATCTCCTGCTACCTATTTTACCTGAACATTGTCCTACATTACTTTCACTCTTCCAACTTTCTTGCAATCCTAAACTGTTCAGACAATAATTATTACATCTAATATGACTGCAACTTGGATCCTCTGCTGCTTACACTATTTATAAATGATATTTAGAAGGGTACTCCTTGTTATACATTTTTTTGGATGACACTAAGCTATATGGACAGGCCAGAGATGATTGAATACATTGAAAAGGATCTGGATAAATTTTACATTGATTGGTGAATGAATGACAGATGGACTTTAATATGGATAAATGTTGTGTAATGAACATTTACACATAATGAATAGGTGTTCATTAGCAAAGGTAGAAGAGGACTTGAATTAACCATTTGCTGAAAGTATCCAGTAAATAAACTCTTACCAAGAATACCAATGAACTACGGCAACATACCAAGAAGTCATTTCATTCTAACTCATTGTTAACCCTGTATCACTCATTGTTAACCCTGTATCACTCATTGGTAACCCTGTATCACTCATTGTTAACCCTGTGTCACTCATTGTTAAGGCAACATTTAGAATACTAGACCGTTTATGGCATCTTCAAAAAACACTGATACATTGCAAAGGATTCAGAGAAGGGTTATCAGATTCTTTCAAGGACATGCAATCCTTAAGTTACAAGGATAGGCTAACCAAATTCAACTGCTTTTATTTGAGAAAAAAGGATAGAAATGGAACACTAGGTTATTAAAATGTGAAAACGCATCATTAATATCTTGTACTGTTGTGGACTTACCAAGTTAAAGGACGTGAACAACCACAGGCAAAACTTTCAAGAAGATAAAATTGTAACATTTCTTCATGATTACTGAAGGTAATTAAATAAAACCCCCAAATATTAGTTTAACATCACAATAACTATTATTCAATGGATAACATTCCAAAAGGCTCAGCAGAATATTCCATGTCGGGAAAATGCTGTTTGAGGGTAATTTTGGGTTTTGCAAGTTACAAACCCTACTAACTAATGTATCTGCTGAAAAGGCACTTGCTTATGATCTCCAGTGCAGAGATGGCACTCTAAGTCACAGCTAAGGTCTTCTCTTCCCTCAACTTTAGTGCCTTAAACTCCTTTCAGCCTAACATAGGAATCATCTGTAACATTTGCCAATTCTCTGTCATAGAATCATAGGGCTAGATTTTGTGCAGATCGCCCAAAAATGGGCGTTATTTCCGGTGTAGGCGGTAAATATGTATTTTCAGATCACCGGCTTCTTGCCCATTCTCAAAGCAGCCAGTCTCTATTTTTGAAAATGGGCGGTACCGCGAGCGATATGAAATGGGCGATAGCGTTAAATCTCGCTGACCTTCTGCTGTAAAGTGTTGCTGTCCTTAGCAATGACATGGAAACGTTCATTTCCCGTGATTCAGGAGGTCAGGGGTCATCATTACATGTGCATAAGAGGAGACAGAGAGAGAGGGAGCAGAGAGGGAGTGAAGGCGTGTGTGGGTTTGGTGTGTGCTTGCTTTTGAAGATAGGAGGGAGAGTTTCACGCTTTATCGCAAATTGTGTGAAAAAAGTTAGCTGTTACCAGCCAGATATTTTCAGGAATTTGGTGCCTATAATGGAGGGAGTGGAGGAGGCAGCACAGCACACTGTGGAGACTGACACTGGTGAGAGTAGTGAGCTGAGAGAGGAACAACTGGGAGAACGAAAGAGAGTGAGGAGGTTCTCGCATGCGGCAAATGCCTTCCTCATGCAGGAGGTCGAGTCACGCTGGGGTGATTTGACCCATGGAGGGCGTGGGAAGCCCACCCCAAAGGCTGACCAGAAGATATGGGCTGAGATAGCAGAGATGGTCTCGTCGGCGACCAACGAGGTGCGTGAGGGCAACCAATGCCACAGCAATGGAACGACCTTGTCGGATCCGCAAGAGTAAGTATTACATTTATTTACATGTACTTATATATTTAAATAATTTGATTTGTAAGAGTCATGAGTGACTATAATCAAATGTGAGGTTTTTCATTTTTACCGGGAATGTTGTACTCAAAGCCTGCGGTCACTGTGTATGTCTTTAGGTAAAGAATGATAATTATCATAATAATCATGATTACATCTGTCAGTTATGTGTTGTATCAGTCTCTGTGACAGTACCTAGCAATGATATCACGCAATGATCTCATGCCATGTCGTCTTGTTGTTACCTTTTACAGAAGAAGCTTTCGAGGAATAGGGCCGAGCAGAAGCAAACGGGTGGGGGGGCCACCAGTCCCCAGCGACATTGACATCGAGGAGCGGGTACTCTCACTCGTGGGGACCCACCCCCGGATGGCCACGCAGGCAGCTGTAGAACCTGAAGTGATGCCATGTGAGTAAAGTGTACAACCTTGCGTGATGTGAAGTCAATAGATGCCACACCCACTCATATCCGAACAATAATATATGATAGATGATTTCTAAAATTGTCCTAGAAATAATGCTGGCCTCATGAGAATCATTTCAATGCAGAATGTGTTGATGGTCATGAAATGTGATGTCTGAGATGATTTTGAAGGCGATGGTGCTTTTGTCGTGCATATGCTGTGTGTAGCGCTGGACTCACCTTGTGACCCTAGCATCCCCTTCTCCTCTAATAACCTCATTTGTGTTTTGCAGCTCAGCCAGCAGCGTGTCCCAAAGCAAGACCACCGAGCCCAGAAGGTGGGGGCGTGGGGGCCGGACTCGGCGGACAATCCTACATCTGGTGTTGAGGAGCTCCGATTCTCACCCATCAATCTGCCGGGTCCGTTCTCAACGGATGACAGTGCGGACTTTGAAGAGCCTGCATCACCAGGCTCCAGAAGGTATTTGACCCCAAGGCCATCTAGTGCTCTTCCGGTCATTCCCACCTCCACTCTGTAGGTACCGGGCCCAGGCACCTCGCCACAGGGCACCCCAGGTGTCCCCAGGACGGCGCCGACCCCATGGAGGTTTCGTAGACGCGGCAGGTCTGCTCCACGAGCGCCAGATGAGAGGGGCGACATGGTAGAGTTGTCCAGAAGGACTGTTGACAAAGATCACCGGATCTTACAGGCATTGGGGGGGCATATCCTGACATGTTGGCCAGCATCTCCGGCACCACGACGGAGTACATTTCGCGGATGGTGGAGGCCCTGGAGGAGATAGCCAGGAACACTGGTGGCACAGGCCTCCCAGTGGTCCCGGATCACGGCACTCCACCCCTAGGTTCTGCACCCCCAGTGCCAACGATACATGAGAGGAAGGAGCAAGATCCTGCTTCTGGATCTGAGAATGTTCCCACCTCGGCACCCCTCGCTCCCGTACCCGTGCAAGCATCGGCTCTGCCTTCATCCCCCCCAATGAGGCACCGCCTGAGGAGCGCCTTGGCCAGGTGGCGTGAAGCAAGGAGGGGCAGGGGTAGAGGTAGGGAGGAGAAGGGGAGGGGGAAGGAAAGTGAGGTACATGTCCGCATGTGATGGCTTTCTTATATCTCCATCTAGGTGTATGGAATTTGTTGTAAGGTATGGGGGGAGGGGGCCACCATGTTGGTTTGCATTTGTGTTCTGTGTTGCTGGACATGTTGACCATTTGATTGATGTCAATGTTCTAAAAAGTGTTGTGAGGTGGGATGGTGGTGGGGTGTTTTTGACCTTTATACTTTTGATTTCAGACCAATGGTCGTATTAAATGTTTTTTATTTAACATACCCTTGTTGCACATTGTCTCAGATAGCTGCAACGTTATACACTGGTGATTCCCTTAACATGAAAGGGTATAATTAAACTTAACTTCAATCAACTTAAACTTTAACTGGCATCAAGGTGATGCCCACCATTGATGTCTGAGCTGCACACACAGCAGTGTGTCAGCTTTGTCAATAACAGCAATGTTCTTTCAGGCAAAGCACTCATTTATGAGCTGCTGACATGAGTCTTGCAGCTACGTAGCTACCACGGACCCTTTCCTATGGTCTGGAGAGGGTGGGGTGGGCATGGTTGCATAGTCAGCCTAATTATCTGGCCCTAGGTCAGCGTCAAGCCTCTCGTGCTCCTCTTCCTCTCTCTCTTGAGGTGGAACATCAGTCCCTTCTGGTAATTCTTGCCCCCTCCTGATAGCCAGGTTGTGCAGCATGGAGCACACCACCACGAATTGAGCTGCCTGATCAGGTTGTATTGTAGCTCCCTTCCTGATTGCTCCAGGCATCTAAAGCGCTGCTTAAGCACACCAATGGTTTTCTGGACCACATTGCATGTGGCTCTGTGACTCTCATTGCATCGCTTCTCGGCCTCGGTGTGGGTGTCATGCAGATGGGTCATCAGCCAGGTAGCTAGGCCATATCGTTTGTCACCAAGCATCCAGCACTGACCTTGTGGCTGACTGGTAAACATGTCAGATATAGCGTTCTGATGCAGGATGTGAGCCTGATCGATGCTGCCCAGAAATTTGGCATTCACTGCCATAATTATCTGGCTGAGAAGGTGCCCGCATGGCGATTTGCGTACAGTGTATTACTCCCTGCACCTTGGGGAAGTTAGCAATTCAGTAGAATCCTAGAGCCCTGTCAGTCTGAGCCTCCATGGTCATAGGGAAGCTGATAAAGTGTACAGGGCTTCAGTGACCTGTCTAATGCAGCAATGTGTGGCATGCTGAGATATAGCGCAAATGTTGACCGCCGAGGCCTGAAAGGAACCGAACGCGTAGAACGACAGTGCCGCGGTGACCTTGACCTCGACGGACAGTGATATCCTGAAGGTGCTAGCAGGCTGAAGATCTACCCTGATGAGCTGGCATATCTCACTGATAACCACTCTGTGGAAGTGCAATCTCTGAAGGCAGGTGTTCTCGGATAAGTCGAGGTAAGACCGCTTTTCCCTGTAAGTGCGGGGGGTGTATGGTCTGGTCCTCCTCATCAGTCTGGCACGTCTTAGATTGGGCACATAATGCTGTGGCTTAGACGTGCCATTTGCACTCTGCAGCATCTGCGTTGTGATCGATGCAGGCTGAGACATTCCAATAACTTTAAATATAATGCCGATTGTTCACAAGCAATAAATTTCCCCACCAAGACACCTAAAGTAAAATCCAGTCGTCCACAGTATGATAAGATGTCTGTTCAGATGGTCACATCACCTGAAAAGAACTCCAGAGTACATCCAAACGCCCCGAAGTTGAAGCAGCCTTTTCAATGAAGCGACCTGAGATTTACAAAATGGCGTCCACACCGCTGTGATTAGTTCAGATCAGTTCAACTTTGTCACAGCGATTTTTTCGGCGAGCGGGATTGTGGGTGATATTGTGTGCGAGGTGCTGAAAGTGACGCTGGGCGATATACTGAGCGTTAGTTTCGGCAAATGTGATCTTTACGACAAAAAAAAGTGGGAGGTTGGTATTATTGAATGTCAGCGTTAAGTGCGTGCCGAAAGTAACGCTGGCCGATATTATGGGCGTTGGGTTCGCCCATTCTGTTTCCACCCAAACAAAGTGGGCGGGCGATATTATTTTTTCTCGGCGTTACGTCCATGCCGAAAGTAACGCTCGGCGATAAGTGACCGAGAAATGGACGTCTGTTTCCAATTTGTGGCCAAATGGGCAATATATGGGTGTTACACCACATTTCAGTGTTAAAATGGACCTTAAATGGGCGGTAGGCATGCAAAAATATTGGAAAATCTAGATGGAATGGTTACAGCATGGAAAAAGGCCATTCAGTCGGTCTAGCCGGTGCCGGTCCTCTGCAGGAGCACTTCAGCTAGTCCCACTCACCCGCCTTTTCCCCATAGCCCTGTAATTTTTTTCTTTCAGGTACTTATACAATTCCCTTTTGAAAGACATGATTGAGCCTGCCTCCACCATCCTTTCAGGCAGTGCATTCCAGATCCTAACCACTCGCTGCATAAACATTTTTTATTGTATGTTGCCTTTGGTTCTTTTGTCTCCAGATGTATCAAACAAGCAATTGATGTATTGTTATGTAGGGCCAGCATATCCATCTCTTTTCCCACTGACTAGCTATAGAAGCATACCACAGTTGCCCAATTTCACTGCTGTGCCGCATTTCCCAAAACATCCCCAAATTTCTCCAAAGTTCCATGTGCTCCCTGCTCCTCCTAACACCATGACTTGTTTCTCTCCATCTGTGTGCTGTGCCTCACTCGGTGCTAACGCCTTAGCTCACCAACGTCATCCTCTGGGATGGCTATAGTTGCTCTGCTGCTTGCAAACATTGGTGGGGGAAACACAATTGTTATGAGACGTTGTCTTGTTCTGGGCCACTGGTGGTGCTGATAGGCTAGACTTTGAGGCCTACAATAACAGAGGAAGAACATATGTTAGAATACTGACTCCAAGAAATACTTTCAAACAAAGCTTGTATTGCAAAATACTGTGGGGTCGAAATTCGGGTATCGCCGTTTTTGAGGCAGTGTCACTGCCCGAGTGCTGATTTTACCGCCAGACATTAGGTGCAGGCTCAAACTGCCAAATGCAGTTTTTACGCCCAAAGATGAGAAAGCAGCGCTAAAAAGTGGCATTGCACACTTATCCTCGGGCGGGAGCTCAGGAGGCCGACTGAATTTCGCAACGGGAAGTTGCCGCCATGCTAGCTGGACAATGGGAAGAAAAGGGAAGAAAGAAAAAACCTCAAACTTCTCCGACCCACACACAAATTTCCCCACTCTTACAACTAGTGAAACAGTGAAGAAATAAATAACGAAAAAAACTTACCTTGCTCTCTGGGCGATTGCTTACTCTCCACTTTTTTCAGGCTGTAAGAATGCCTGCTGGGAAGGCCAACGTTCAAATTAAATATCGCGATAGAGGCGCCTAGGCGGTGTTGCACGCTGAATGACGTCACCACGCGGGTGGTGTTAGTCGGCGCAGCGTTAGCTCTCGGTGCCTCTACCAAAGAGCCCACTGAATTTCTGCGCAGGCGTGGACGCCGCCAACATTGGAGGTAGGCCATTGACTCCTGTTAGCCGCTTCTCACTGGCACGAACCTGTTAACACCCGGGTTGGGGGGACGGGGGGATGGGATGCTACTGGCCCCCACGAAATTGCAATGTCATGCACCCCAGTTCCTGTTGGGACGGTATCCAGGGCGCTACTCGGGCGGATCGGCATGCTATGCAGCTTCTGACATGTGCTGACATGTTTCAACCTTCCGTTAAAGGGGAGGGCTGCTGCGAACTCTGCAGGGCCTCTGATGGCCTCCACTAAGCTACCAGGGCGGCGAGGTGCTGGGGCCGCAGCCCGGCACAAAAACGGAGTGCCTGGTGCACGATGGCAGCCTGGACCACGCTACGGAGCAGCAAGAGCGGCCGAGCGGTGAGTCGGCCAAAACGACAAAATGGCGGCGCGCGGCGCAGCGCACCTCCCCTTTAACTTCCACTCCGGGAATGGAGGTCGGCCCGGTTCGCGACCCGTGGGCGGAAAGGGGTTGCCAGAGGCGCTAAGGGTTTGCCACACACAGCGGCCTGGGGCGCTGCTAGTGGGGCACGCCGCTACGGTGTCAGCGCCTTGGCTAACTCCCGTGCAATCTCGCGTGGGCCAGTAGCGCACCCCCCCGGCGAAAACAGTTTCGCGCCTCGTTAACGCACCCTGGAGGAGCTAACGGGACACGCACAACAGGGGAATTTCAACCCCCTAGTTTTTAAAGTCAAAGGACAAACAAACCAAAGAAAGTGTACCAGATATCAGGCGCTTAAAGAAACAAGTCAAATCCAAACAGTGTGTTCATTCCTAATATCAGCAGTCATTTTTGTGGTCTTGGTTAGATGCCAGTGAAGCTAAACTCAGTTCAGTTGGCAAACATGGAAACTATAGCCAAAACTAACAAGTAATAGAAAAGGAATGAATCCTGAAACAGTCTGCTTTCATTGAATAGTGTTTAGGGAGTCATAGTCTCCTTTTGTCCTGTACTTGATGTCTGCTGTCCTGAATGCTGAGAATTCTGGCAGATTTAGAACATTACTTGTTTTCAGAAATAGTATCACTGTTTGACATCATGTCCAAAAACTAAGACTAGACACTTCAATGTTTTCAAAGTGCACGATAACTGTTCAATGCGATCTATCCTGTCCCTACATTTACGGAGTGATTTCCTATTATCAAATATTCCTTTCAGTGCTGCTACATGAATAGAAACTACAAGGTCCCCAACTATTTTCTAACTACGCTTGTATATATTTCTGGTGACTGGCTATTCATTGCCTCAATAAGTTAAACTTTGCCTAACTTACACATTGAACCTTTTTACTGCATCACAGCCCAAGTTTAACAGTCATTTCCTGTAGGGTCTTCGAAACTTTCATTACATCAAAAATTAATCAAATTACAGTAATTTAGAAGTAATAGCAGTGCTTGCCTCTTGGAAGATTAAATACAGCACCTCAGGTTGATAATGCTAATAGAATTCTAGGTTTTATCTCAAGTTTTAAGGAATTTTAAAAAGAGGCAATGATGAGCCTATATAAAACCTTAACAAGACCTCAGTTAGATTACTTTGCCCCAGAGGTACTGTGGCCACCGGTCACAGAGTTACAGCCCAGCTTAGCAAGGGGCAACGCTTTGTCTTAAGAACATAAGAAATAGGAACAGGAATAGGCCATTCGGCCCTTCGAGCCTGCTCCGCCATTCAATAAGATCATGGCTGATCTTCTACCCCAACTCCACTTTCCTGCACTATCCCCATATATCTTGATTCCCTTTATATCCAAAAATCTACCAATCACTGCCTTGAATATACTCAGTGACTGAGCATCCACAGCCCTCTGGGGTAGAGATTTCCAATGATTCACAACCCTTTGAGTGAAGAAATTTCTCCTCATAAGAACATAAGAAATAGGAACAGGAGTAGGCCATTCAGTCCCTCGAGCCTGCTCCGCCATTCAATAAGATCATGGCTGATCTTCTACCTCAACTCCATTTTCCTGCACTATCCCCATATCCCTTGATTCC
>NC_091987.1:88418511-88518511 GCF_044704955.1 Pristiophorus japonicus | reverse complement strand
AGACAAATCTCCTTCAGGTGTACTGCTGTATGAGGTCTCTTGCCCTCCATATATGATGCGACTGATTAATGGGTCCTGTCATCAGGCGATTGTGATACAACAAGGGTCACCAATGCAGGAAGGCTGCCATTCAATGTGAGACAGTTGCACGACTAGCAGGACACACATTAAGGCTTGCACTTCAGTCCACTTTTTCTTAGGTCCAACATCGCGGAGTCCTACCCCTGATATCACATGTTCCTCAGTGACCTTGCAGTCCATTATGTATCTTTTTTCATCTTCTACACTTGAGGTAATGCTGTTCTCACTATCACATGCTGCGACCTGCCAGAGCATGATATGTTCTCATTTTCGCCTATTTACTCTGACAGAAGCTCATATCATCTGTGCACATATTCTGTCAATAACTTCTACCTGCAATGGTCTAAAAACTCTTGTAGGGCATCTCCATTGAGCCTTTACCATCTTTCGGAACTCATTGCCGCTTCCTCTACCACACCTTCCTTCAACGGGGTACTTTTCATTTACATGTCTGAACTCATTCTGTGCAGATTAAGGTCGATCACATAACTAATTTTGAGCCTCTGATAATAGTGCAGCATATGGACTGTAAAGTCCTGACCCTGCAGTACAGACTTACACGAGGCACATGCTGAAGTCAAGGTCACTCTGGACCTGCAGCTTTATTTCACAGCTCTTGAGTGCCGCACTTGCCTGAGATTTGTGTGGAATAGGTATGCAGTGTCTTCTGCAAGTGCACCTCTGGTGGTAAAGTATGCTTGTGGTTACAGATCATATCTAGTTACAGTCATGTATAACATGGTACGATACAGTTATATACAGTAGTGTGAGATACATGACATCACCCTCCCCCAAGGTCTTATTGTCTTTATAGGTTTAGTCTCTCAGGTGGTCTACGCTCTCGCGTGGAGCGTCTTAGTTGTGGTTCAGTTGTTTGCCTTGGTGCCTGTTTTTCTTTCGGTGTGATTGCTGGTATCTCGCCTGGGCTGTCTGTTTCGTTCAGTATGATTGCTGGTATCTCGCCTGGACTGTCTGTTGAGACTGCCCTTTCCTCAGGTTGTTCCCTCTGTCTGTCCATCAGGTGTGGTGTGAGTTCCACATTGTAGTCTGCCTCTGGTTCTGCAGTGTTGTTGGTGAATCTACTTTTTACTTGGTCTACATGCCTCCGGCAGGTTTGGCCATTGTCCATTTGTACAACCAGTAGCCTGTTTCCTTCCTTGCCTGTTACTGTCCCTGAAAGCCATTTGGGACACCTGCCATAGTTTAGCACAAACACTTTGTCCCTATCTCATTCCACCTACCCCTCGAATTTCGGTCATGGTACTCAGTTAGCTTCCGGCGCTTTGCCTCAATAATTTCATGCATGTCTGGGAGGATTAACGAGAGCCTAGTCTTTAAGGTCCGTTTCATCAATAGTTGCGTGGGGGGAACCCCAGTCAACGAATGCGGACGAGATCTGTATGCCAGTAGCAGTCGCAACAGGGGGCTCTGCAGCGTGGGACCTTGGATTTTTAGCATACCTTGTTTAACGATTTGCACTGCTCTCTCTGCTTGGCCATTGGAGGCCAGCTTGAACGGTGCCGTCTTAACGTGATTTATGCCGTGGTCAACTATAAAATCTTGAAATTCTGCGCTGGTGAAGCACGGACCATTATCACTGACCAATATGTCAGGAATTCCGTGCGTTGCAAACATGGTTCTAAGGCTCTCCACAGTGGTGGAGGTGGTGCTCGAGTTTAAAATGGTGCACTCGATCCACTTTGAAAATGCATCGACGACTACGAGGAACATCTTGCCCGTGAATGGGCCCGCATAGTCTACATGCACCCGCGACCACGGTTTGGTGGGCCAGGGCCAGGGGCTTAGGGGGGCCTTCCTGGGGGTATTACTGAGTTGGGCACAAATGGTGCACCGCCGGAGGCAGAGCTCCAAGTCCGCGTCAATGCCAGGCCACCAGACGTGGGATCTGGCTATGGCCTTCATAAGCATGATCCCCAGGTGCTCGCGGTGGAGCTCCCGGATAAATGCCTCTCTGCCTCGCAAGGGCATAACTACTCGGTTGCCCCACATCAGGCAGTCTGCCTGTAGTGATAGTTCATGCATGTGCCTATGGAAAGGTTTGATCTCCTCGGAGCAGGCATCGCGAGCCTCTGCCCAGTCACCAGTTAAAACACATCTTTTGACTAAGGATAACGTGGGGTCGCTGGTCGTCCAGGCTCTGATTTGGCGAGCCGTCATGGGCAACCTGTGGATTCAAAGGCATTGATTGCCATGACCATCTCACAGTCCTGTTCGTCGGACACTTCCGTGGTCGCCAGGGGTAGCCTGCTAAGCGCGTCGGCACAGTTGTCTGTGCCTGGTCTGTGCCTTATTGTATAGTCGTAAGACGCCAGCATGAGTGCCCACCGCTGAATGCGCGCCGAGGCGTTGGCGTTTATTGCCTTGCACTCGGATAGCAGGGACGTGAGGGGTTTGTGGTCGGTTTCTAACGCGATCTTGGCCCCGAAAAGGTATTGGTGCATCTTTTTGACACTGTACACGTACGCGAGCGCCTCCTTCTCAACCATACCGTACCCGCGCTCCGCCCGTGAAAGTGACCTGGAGACATAAGCAATGGGTTGTAATTTACCCGCTTCATTGACATGCTGTAAAACGCACCCGACCCCGTACGCTGATGCAGCACCTGTAAGAACTAGCTTTTTACCTGGGTCAGAAAAGGCTAAAACACTGTTGGAACATAGAAGGTTGCGTGCCTTATTGAAGGCACGTTCTTTGGCGTCCCCCCAAAACCAATCGCACCCCTTTCTGAGTAGCATGTGGAGAGGTTCCAGCAGCGTGCTCAAGTTCTGCATAAAGTTCCCAAAGTAATTGAGTAGCCCGAGACATTCCGGGGCCTGGGTGCCAGGCGAATTGCTTCGGTTTTGGATTCTGTTGGGCGGATTCCATCAGCGGCAATCCTTCTGCCCAAAAATTCAACCTCGGTCGCGAGAAACGGAAACTTGGATTTCTTAACTCTTAGGCCTACCCGATCCAATCGACTTAGTACTTCCTCCAAATTGCGGAGATGGGAGTCGGTGTCCCTGCCCGTGATGAGTATGTCATCTTGTAACACAACCGTCCCCGGGATGGACTTGAGCAGACTCTCCATGTTGCGCTGGAATATAACAGCTGTCGACCTGATGACGAATGGCCATCGATTGTACATAAAAAGGCCTTGATGTGTGTTGATGGTGGTGAGTAGCTTAGACTCTTCGGTCAGTTCTTGCGTCATATCCGCAGATGTGAGATCTAGTTTCGAGAAAAGTTTTCCTCCAGCCAATGTGGCAAATAGGTCCTCCGCTCTGGGCAGCGGGTATTGGTCCTGTAGGGAGATTCTGTTTATGGTAGACTTGTAATCCCCACAGATTCGTATGGATCCATCAGGCTTCATGACTGGGATGATGGGACTTGCCCAGTCGCTAAATTCCATGGGTGAGATAATGCCTTCCCGCAGAAGCCAGTCCAGTTCGTGTTCAATCTTTTCCCTCATCACATAAGGCACAGCTCTAGCCTTGTGATGGGCTGGTCTGGCATCCTGTGTGAAGTAGATTTTAACTTTGGCCCCTTTGAAGGTGCCCACACCTGGCTGAAAGAGATGTTGAAAACGACTTTGAACTGTTGAGCAGGAGGTCCATTCCTCTGACGACATGGCGTGAACATCATCCCATTTCCATTTAGTTTTGCCAGCCAGCTGCTCCCCAGCAGTGCTGGGAGATCTCCGGGAACAATCCACAGGGGACGTCGGTTCACCGTCCCTTTGTGTGTGACTGAGAGCATAGCGCTGCCAAGGACTGGGATGATTTCTTTGGTATAGGTCCTTAGTTTGGTGTCGACCCTTGTGAGTTTTGGTCTGTTGCTTTTGTGCGGCCACAGCTGTTCAAATTGTTGGACGCTCATGAGAGATTGACTAGCTCCCGTGTCCAGTTCCATGTTGACGGGTATCCCGTTGAGTAGGACCCTCATCATTATTTGAGGCATCTTGTTGTAAGAACAGTGGACATTGCTCGTGTTGACCCACTGTACCTTGGTGTCCTGGGCACTGTTCCCACCTTCTTCTGGTCCGCTTTCCTTCCCTTCCGATTCGTATATCAGCCATGCTGCTGTTTTTCTGCACATGCGAGCGAGATGCCCTGTATAGTTGCAGTTTCTGCAAACAGCATGCTGAAATCGACATCCCCTTGTTGAGTGCCTTCCCCCACATCTCCAGCACAGACCGCTTCCATTGTTTCTGAAGGATGAGCTGTGTTTGGCTGATCTCTCTTGAGCTTCTCTCAGTCTGTAGTTGATTGCTCGCATTGTGGGTTGATGAGGTGTGAACGGCCGTTCATATAGCCCATGATGGCTTCTGACGCCACTGCCTGCTGTTGAAGGCCTGCTCTTCTGCCTTTGTCTGTATGTGGGGGTAGTAGCTTGTTTCACGCTGTGAACCCCTTGTTCCGATGTTTCGTTAGTTGTCGTACCCGCAGTATAGATCAAACTCGTTTCTTCTTCTCCTGCCAAGAATGTCTGTGCGACCAGTGCTGCTGCCTCAAGGGTCAAGTTCTTCGTCTCTATAAGCTTTCTGAATATGCCTGCGTGGCCTATTCCTTCAATAAAAAAGTCTTTCAGTACTTCTCTCCTTAGTTCATCAGAAAACTCACATAAACTAGCCAGCCTCCAAAGTTCCGCCACAAAGTTGGGTATGCTCTGGCCCACACAGCATCTGTAGTTGTAGAACCTGTGTCTGGCCATGTGTAGTCTGCTCGCTGGCTTCAGGTGGTCTATCACCAGTGTGCTCAACTCCTCAAATGACTTGCTTGCTGGTTTCTCGGGTGCCAGCAGATCCTTCATTAAGGCGTATGTTTTCGAGCCACAGCTGGTCAAGAGATGGGCTCTTCTCTTGTCTGCCTTATCGGCGGCCAACCAGTCTTTGGTTACAAAGCTTTGCTGGAGCCTTTCTATAAAGTCCTCCAAATTGTCTCCAGCATTGTATTTCTCATCTGAGCCATTGGTAGCCATTCTGTGGATTCTGTGATTCCGTAACTCGTCGCCACTGTAAAATCCTGACCCTGCAGTGCAGACTTACACGAGGCACATGCTGAAGTCAAGGTCACTCTGGACCTGCACCTTTATTTCACAGCTCTCGAGTGCCGCACTTGCCTGAGACCTGCCTTTATATACCTGTGTGGAACAGGTATGCAGTGTCTCCTGCAAGTGCACCCCCGGTGGTAAAGTATGCTTGTGGTTACAGGTCATATCTAGTTACAGTCATGTATAGCATGGTAAGATACAGTTATATACAGTCGTGTGAGATACATGACATGGACGATACCCGGGATGTGCAGCACTGGAGCACTCTGAGCGATTCTCCCTGATGCCCGATTCGCTGCCAGCTCTGGCCAGCTTTTTGGCAGGCGGGAGCATGATCTTAGAGGATTGTGCGCGAGGAAAATCCCTGTTTTTGAGCCTCCGGCATGGGCAGGCGGCAGGAAGTTGCGCAGCGGTACTTCACCGAGGAATCTCCCGCCAGGCGGGATCTGGGCGGCTGATGAGCGGTATGTGAGGAATCTGTGAAAAAAAAATTGGGGGGACCTCGGAAGCTGTGGGCGGAACTCTAACCAAGTTCGGGCCCCTTTACTCTTATACTCAAATCCTAAATGGCTGAGTAGCTGTTAAAGTGACCATGTGTTGAATTATCATGCCACTGGGCTACCTCGGGTGATCTCTGTTACTATAATTAATTGACCGTGCTCTGTTGTATTAAGATGCGCTGTTCAGGTGGGCATCTCAATTTATCTCTTTCTCAATGGACTCTGTCAAGCTGTGAGAGCAAGTAGCCAACATTTATAGACTAACAGGATTCCCTGTGATACATTGGTGGTACTCATGGCATTGAAGGCACTGTATGAAAACCTGCTCAATTTTATCAACAAGAAGGGATTTCATTCTGGTATTGTGCAGCTAATATGTGATGCCAATTACATAACTGCACATGTGAATGCACGCTACCCAGGAAGCTCCATGACTTATTTGTAACTCAGAAAGTATGATACCTGATTGTTGAGCCAGAGCATTATTTCAGGTTGGTTGACTGGATACCAGGAATAACCCCTGCAGTCCTGGCTGATGACACATCTTCAGTATCCAAGTTCAGCAGTGGAGAACAGGTATAATGAGGCCCTTGAAACCAGTTGCATTATAATAGAGCAGGCATTCGGGATTTTAAAGACTTGTTTCAAGTACCTTAATAAATGTGGGTGAGTCCTGCAGTAAAGCCTGGCAAGAATTATTATGTCCTTTCCAGCATCTCAAGACAGACGCTAGCAAATTAGTAACAACTGTTTTCAAGAAATATCACACATGCCATACGTCTAGCATAAGCCACTGGATGAAGCCCCATGATTGCACAATACTGACTACTATTCTCCAAAACAGTAATTGACTTTTACAGGGACAAATCCTCCCTCACAGTATAATCATTAGGATAAAAAATACGCATCCTCCAACAGAAAAATGCCCAAGCACACTCATTGACAGGCTATTTTCCAATTTACTTACATCAGAATGACTTCGACTTCATTCAATTCTATTTACCTTTGTGTCTAAAACCTTACTCACACATGTTCTTTTACTCCTTTGTGGTGTTCACTGAGTGTCAGGCGATTAAGAGGTGGGTGGCTCGATCTTTACTGTTAGAGCCTTAAAGGACTAACGTGATATTCGTTTCGATGAGGCTGATGTTCTTCTGGCTTCTGGCAGAAGCTGCCTTTCATTTACAAGGGTGGCCTGTAAGGAAGGAACTAAAGTATGTCACTGTCCTGAGAGATTGTGGCAGCTCCACTTATCATAGCTGACAGCCCACCAGTGCCTCACTTTGCTCATGGTCAGAGATGGAACACGCAAAATAATTCCAATAAAGTCTTGTCCCTGAACTATGATTCAGTTGGGAGTCACACAATGAATCAATGGAAACAGGCATCGCTGCCAATCAGGAGGCCATAACTGTCCTTAGACCCTCTTCCGGTTGCCTTATAGCCATAGATCTTTCCTGGATGAGCAGAAATTTTCTCCAATTAAATATTGGGAAGACCGAAACCATTGTTTTCGGTCCCCGCCACAAACTCCATTCCCTAGCCACTGACTCCATCCCTCTCCTCAACATCTGTCTGAGGCTAAACAACACTGTTCACAAAATTGGTATCATATTTCACCCTAAAATGAGCTTTCGACAACTTATCCGCAGCATAACGAAGACTGCCTATTTCCACCTCTTTAACATTGCCCGTCTCTGCCCTTGCCTCAGCTCATCTGCTGCTGAAACCCTCATCCATGCCTTTGTTACCTCTGGACTTGACTACTCCAACGCACTCCTGGCTGGCCTCCCATATTCTACCCTACGTAAACTTGAGGTCATCCAAAACTTGGTTGGCCATGTCCTAACTCGCACCAAGTCCCACTCGCCCATTCCCTTGTGCTTGCTGACCTGCACTGGCTCAGGATTAAGCAACGCATCAATTTCAAAATTCTCATCATTGTTTTCAAATCCCTCCATGGCCTGACCTAGCCCTTCCCTATCCTTCAGTCCCACAACCTCCCGAGATATCTCAGTTCCTCTAATTCTGCCCTCTTGAGCGTCCCTGATTATAATCGCTCAACCATTGGTGGCCATTGATATGTCCTTACTATACAGTATAAATGCACACGAGGCCCATGCTTGAGAGAAGGTCAGTCTGTGACCTGTCCTTTATTTCATAGCACTCAAGTGATGGAAGTGGGTGGAGGTTCCCCTTTTATATCTGAAGGTCGAGGTTAGGAGTGTCTCCCACAAATTCACCACCTAGTGGTCAGTGTTCTCTCAGTGTACAACTTAGGTCAGATTATACATGGGTTACAATGCTGGTTGAATACATGACATCACCTCCCCCCCCAAAGTCTTATTGGGATCACAGGTTCAGTCTCTCTAGTGGTTTACGTTCCCTTGTAGAGCGCCTGAGTTGGGGCTCCGGTTGTTGGGCGCTGGCCTGAGTGTCTGCTGTTTGCGGTGCCTCAGGCCTGTCTGGACTGCCACAGTGACTGGGCTCTCCTCCCTTTGGTTCCTGTGTTCGGTCACCTGTGGTGGAGTGAACTCAACATCGTGTTCTTCCTCTGCTTCTTCTATGGGGTTGCTGAACCTCCTTTTTGTTTGATCCACATGTTTGCGGCAGATTTGTCCATTGGTAAGTTTAACTACCAGAATCCTATTTCCCTCTTTGGCAACCGCAGTGCCTGCGAGCCATTTGGGCCCTGCAGCGTAGTTGAGGACAAAAACAGGGTAATTTACATCAATACATCGCGCCCTCGCATTCCTGTCATGGCAGTCATATTGTGACTGGCGCCTGCTCTCGACAATTTCTTTCATGGTGGGGTGTATAAGGGATAACCGGGTTTTGAGCGTCCTTTTCATTAGCAGCTCTGCGGGTGAAACCCCTGTGAGAAAGTGTGGTCGGGATCTGTAGGCCAACAGGAGGCGTGATAAGCAGCATTGTAGGGAACCCCCTTGGATTCTGAGCATCCCCTGTTTGATTATCTGCACTGCTCGTTCTGCCTGGCCATTTGAGGCCGGCTTGAACGGTGCCGTTCTGACATGGTTAATTCCATTGCCTACCATGAAGTCCTGGAATTCAGTGCTTGTGAAGCACGGGCCATTGTCGCTGACCAAGATGTCCGGTAGACCGTGGGCGGCGAACATTGCCCGTAGACTTTCTACCGTGGCAGAGGATGTGCTTGAATTTAAAATGTCACACTTGATCCATTTGGAGTAGGCGTCTACTACAACCAAAAACATTTTTCCCATGAAAGGACCTGCGTAGTCCACATGAATGCGTGACCAAGGCTTGGCGGGCCATGGCCAGGGGCTAAGGGGGGCTTCCCTGGGCGCATTGCCCAGCTGGGCACACGTGATGCACCTGCGAACACAAAGTTCCAGATCTGCGCCTATCCCTGGCCACCAAACGTGTGACCTGGCAATTGTCTTCATCGTGACAATGCCCGGGTGCTCATTGTGGAGTTCTCTGATGAACACCTCTCTGCCCATCTGGAGCATTACTACGCAGTTTCCCCACAGTAGGCAATCGGCCTGAATCGAGAGTTCATCCTTGCGCCTGTGAAATGGTTTAAATTTCTCAGGGCATGCCCTGTACGTGGCTGCCCAGTCCCCATTCAGGACACATTTCTTGACTAGAGACAATAGCGGGTCTCTATTTGTCCAGACTTTAATCTGACGGGCTGTCACGGGTGAGCCTTCGCTTCCGAAAGCTTCAACAGCCATGACCATCTCAGCAGCATGCTCGGTAGCCCACTCAGTGGTGGCTAGTGGGAGCCTGCTGAGTGCATCGGCGCAGTTTTCAGTGCCCGGTCTGTGCCGAATTGTGTAGTCATAGGCGGCTAACGTGAGTGCCCACCTCTGTATGCGGGCCGATGCGTTTGCATTTATGGCCTTGTTGGCGGCCAAAAGGGACGTTAGGGGTTTGTGATCTGTCTCCAGCTCAAATTTCCTGCCAAACAGGTACTGGTGCATTTTCTTTACCGCATATACACATGCGAGCGCCTCCTTTTCTACCATCCCGTAGCCCCTTTCTGCCTGGGTGACAGACTTCTGGAGGCATAAGCTACCGGCTGTAACTGACCCTTGGCATTGACATGCTGCAACACACACCCGACACCATAGGACGGCGCATCGCACGATAACACAAGTTTCTTACATGGGTCATATAGCGTTAACAGATTGTTGGAACATAACAAATTGAGTGCTCTATTAAAAGCCCTTTCCTGGCTGTCCCCCCAGACCCATTCGTGACCTTTGCGTAGGAGCACGTGTAGCAGCTCTAGCAGCGTGCTCAATTTGGGAAGAAAGTTACCAAAAACCTCACCGCCTCTCTCCCTCTCTTTCTTCCTTTAAGATGATTCTTAAAACCTACCTCTTTGACCAAGCTTTTGGTCATCTGCTCTAATTTCTCCTTATGTGGCTCGGTGTCAAATTTTTTTCTCATAATACACCTGTGAAGCACTGTGGGACGTTTCACTACGTTAAAGGCACTATATAAATACAAGTTGTTGTTGTTGGATTGCTATATGTTCCAGAATTATCTGGACAGCCTCACAATTTGTTTTCATTGTGTAACAAATGCAAGTAGTGGATTCCTTCAACTTATTCACCATTTGTAGCACATTATCACAAACTGTCTTCAACACTGCACATGAGTTCGAAGCATGTATCATTTTCCATTTGAAAATCAGACCCCTGAAGCCTCATTTTGATCTTTCGGCCTATTTAAGTCCCTCATTGCATCTTCAGGTGCTGCAGTGCATCCTGGCTGGCAATGGTGGGCTTGCTCAATGGAGAAAATCCCACCGAGAGAGCATGTCTAATAAACTTTGACCCAGGAAAATGAATCGAGCCTGGAGCAAACACAAGGGGGCTATTGTGGAAGTACTGCCCTGCCAAAAATTTTAACCTGAAATGGACAATGCAGGCCAATGAGTCACTGCACGTCTGGGTAATTCATCATATGTGAAGCACTTTGTGACATTTTTGAGAGATGTAATAAGATGCTAAATAAATACAATGCTGAAAAAAGTGACAAATTGACTTTCTACTCCTAGTGAACAGAAGAAACAGGCCAAGGCTCATAAAGATTAAATGTATGCATTCTTTCATTGAAGATAAATAGGGATGTTGCTCTTAGGCTTATGTCAAGTTTGCTAGGAGGTGCATGAGAGCAACTCAAAGTACCTGCCTTTGAGTGTGTCAAATGAGGTCTTGGTCTGGTAAAGGTCTACACACCTGAGTTCTCCATCTTTCAGTATTGTACATGATAAACACCTCAGCCTCAGGATAACCCAGATACTGGTGTAATTGGGTAAGATTACACTGCACATTTGTAGGGAATCCAACCAGGATCTGATTTCTATTCAGTTCAAACAGGATTCAACATTCTACTCTAATGAAAAGGTTTTAACTTTCTCCCCCGTGACTATTTTCTATATTTTTTATTTGTCACATCTGAGATCTTTTACTATTTTGAGACGTGGAACTCAAGTTATTCTATTCATCTATGCTTTTGATATTTCACAGTTTTGTGCTAACTGAAAGCAGTGAGAATTCACCATTCTATTCCTGGTTGGGACACCTTGGTGTTAGTAACATTGATTTCTTCAAAGCCCTGCATTACGTACTATTCCAGCCTAGTCCTCCTCCAGATGCCTGGAATTTTAGGAATGGTGCAATTACATTAGGTAAGACAGTTTGATGAATGAAGGAGTTGAAAGACTAGTTCTGTGGTTTGAGATTTGTTGAAAAGCCTGTTACAACCTTCTGACCTCATTACAGTGATAGCGAGAATGAGGCATTTTTCTCATTTAGTTAATCTAGCCATGTAAGCTTTGTAAATCTTTATTGCTGTAGTTGATTAGCATATTTATCAACCAGAGGAAAATATTTCAGATCGCAGATTCCTTGGATAATCCTTTCCTAACTCAGGCTAGTCTGAAATACCCATTAAAGTATATCATTCCATACTTGCATATAACATGAAAGCTGCAGCAACAACAAATTCATGACCTAGCTTATACTGCTACATATCCTGCAAAGGTCAATGGGCAAAGAAAGACTATTTATGAGTATGCTACTGCTTCAGTTAGGCACGAGGTACTATTTCAGTTAAAGGTCATAAGTCCTCCTGTGAACAAGGTAGGAGGCAGCACAGTTGTGTTAACAGAACCATCTAACTGCTGCTGAAAAGGACAAGTAATAGTGGTGGAAGTTTGTGCATCATGAGATTTGTAAAAATAATGGGGGAGGAGGTTCAGGTGAAGGTAGAGTATGGCCCTTAAATTCCAGGAGTGAGGGAAGGTGCAAGTTGGCTATTAATCTTTTGCAGTGCTTGAAATTTCTGACAAGGCTGATTTACATAAGTGTTCTGTTAGAGAGGCATCAGGAATAAATTCCATTCAGTTTCAGGGTGAATGTAAGAACAGTCCACATTCACAGTGGCAGCCACATGAAAAAACAGACCGTTTGGGCCATCAAACATGCTCCACCCAAAGACAATTGAAGCTATAAACCACATACACTGAAATACATTACTTTCACCAAAATACACCATATGTACTGTCCCAAAGCCGATAACTTCTGCCTTCATATCTGCCTTTGAAATTTAAAAGGCATTTGGTTAAAGGGAAACTGCTCAACTGAGATTATTTGTGGAGACTTGACCATATCTTGGGACTCATTGCAGGTATGGCAAAAAACAAATTATTGTCGCTCACAGGAAACCTTCCCCTACATTCTGCATTAACCATTCATTCTACTCATTCTCTTTCAACTCAATTACTGTGCAAGGATCTGAGTGCTCCAATGGGAATCCCACTTTATATGATCAATATGCTGGAGGAGGAGAAGGAAGAGGAGCAGAGGCTGTAAGGAAAGCTAGATTAATCAGGTCACACCAGAGGAGAACCAGACCATCCCAGCACAACCCTTTGTAAGGCGGGGGGGTGGGGGGTGGTTGTGGGGTTGGTGTTGTGGTGTGTGTGGGTCTCTATGAGGGGGTCAGGTTCCCTTCTGACCAACTTGAGCGGTTTCGAATTGCTCCCCCTCCCTTGGGTTCTGTGCTCTGGATTTATTTGGGGTGTGTGACAAAAGTGCAGAGGATGCTGGTTTGATGCAAAGAACTTTGGTTTTATTACAGTCAAATTAATACAGGCTTATTACTCTAGTAAGAAAATACAAGGCCAAACTTACAATCACTCTAACCAAGAACAATACAAGGAAAAGTACACGCTCAAACTTAAAATCACTCTAATAAAGTACCATACACTACACATTCAAATGGGGTTGCAGTAAAATTATACCTCCCACCTCCCAATACCTAATTCTAGCTAGGTTAGACTCCAGGGCGGCAGGGATTTATGCTTACCAATCCTTTTGATAGTTAATGGTAGATGGTGATGTTCTTCCTTCCTTCAGGACTTCAAGACTTCGAGGCTGGAGAAGTTAGTTTAACAACTGTCACGTTGGTTTCTCTCCTTGTCTCTCTCACCTTGTCTAACCTCTGTTGAAAACAGTGGCCAGTTATACGATTTCAGTGTTCTAATCTTGCCACCAAATCTCTTCACAACCTTTTGTATAATTTTGGCGGGCTTGGTTCTTCTTTGTAATATTTTGTCGGGTTCATTAAAGTTGATATGTCTTGGGTGGGTTGATCTTTGAAAAACTGTTTCCTGATGGAAATATTAGTTTGGTAATTGCAATGTCCTTTTGTGCTTAGTCTTTCGCATACAGGCTGGATTGGGTCTCTTTGTGATGTATATGCTGAAAATGGTTTGTCCAGACCCAGGTTGATGAGGAGCTATCTCTGGGCGATACTGTGATGGTAATATCTCTTGTGGAGGAAGATTTCCAAATACTCATTCTTCCAGACAGGTTACCTCATTCCTCACACCCAGACAGTTCCAGCAATCAAGTGGGCTTCCTTTGTTCCCTAGGTCTGCCCACAGGCTTGAATTTGTCTTGTAAAAGTTCATAATTCTATTAAAGTTCGTAGTTTCTTCCATTAGCACTTTAGAGTTCCAAACTTTTCGGTAGATAGTCCCAAATTAAATTTCCTTTTGAATGAGCCCAAACACAGGTGGTGGTGGGGTGGGGTTCTGGTGAATTTTGCTCTCTGCAGTCCCCCCTGTTGACACTCTACACTCCTTGAGTGTCAATCAAGGTAAGCAAAATTCCTGCTCCCGAGAGTCAACCTTCCCTGCATTTATACTAGCTAAACATTACCCTGCATCCCCCGTTGAAATGCAATGCAATATACAGTTGAATACAGTCATTACAATTCGGTTGTAGCATAAAGGGGGTATGATGTCCCTCCTTTACTCGGTTTTCACAGTAAAATGACAGTATACAGTAATACACACAACTTTAAGTAAAGTAAAATGAAAACACATAGTCAAAACACATTCTCAAATCACATAAAAGGTCCATAGTCAAACACGTTTTAAGTTCAGTAAAATAAAGGTACATAGTCAAAACATTTAAATAACCCTCTTACAATGCTCGCGATGTTGCGGTTTACAGCAGGTAAAATCAAACACAAATTAAACATGGTAGTATGGTGTCACCCCTCCCTGCGCGATTCCCAAGTTCTGCCAAGGAGTGTTTAGCATCCTTTGGTGCCTGACCTGGCGGCCTCTGCGTTTCACTCGGTAAGTGAGACACCATAAGTAAAGTATAATCGCGAGTTGACAGATAACTAAAGTGTGGGAAGCGATTCGGATCCAGACTGGGACCTCTATATTTCTGAAAAGGTCCCATCAAGGTGGAATGGTGATCTCGAGAATCCTTTTCCCTATCTCAGTGGTTTTCTGTTCTCGAGTATAGAAGTGTTTTGTGAGATAATTACAGCTTTTAGCAGAGCGGTAAGATGTTCGGGTAGAGGGGGAATTGCATAGCCAAAATGTACAACATAATCCTGCAGGTTTGTAATGTTTTCCTTCACAGTGAGGTGGACAGTGGAGGGTTCAGGAATGGGGACAATCCGTTCCTGGGCCACTTGAACTGATGCCTCAGGTTTGAAGCAAAAACTGCTGTCACTCACCGGACTGATTTCTGCTTTTACTCTTATCGCATAGCAGTTTTGCTTGTTATCTCAACAGTGCTTCCTTAATAGCTATACCGGTAGATTCTTCTTACTCCCGGGTGTTACCCAGCCTGTGCTTCTTTTAATAGCTGCACAGGTAGGTTCTTTTCCTTACCCCAGTTATTAATACATATATACTTAACATTACGCAGATAAATCTTACACTATTCTAAACTTATTCACTAAACATACTTAAATTCATATTGCTAAACATCCTTAAATTCACATCGCTATTTAAGTACATCTGCCACCCGTCTCTGGGTGGCCAGGTTAATTCCTGCCTTCTCTCTTTTTTCTTCTCCTGCTGGGTGTCCAGCGAGGTCGGTAATAGGTCGGTCTGCACCACCAGACCCGGAGTGTCCTGACCGGACGTGGGTTCGAGTCCCACACTATTGGGGGAATGTCCCCTCCGGTGCTGCAGCACACCGCTCCTTTGGGGGTGGCTGCCTGGTTCATCTCTTCCCCTGGGGGTTCTGCCTGGCTGAGGGCTACGGGCTGGGGACTCCCACTTGGTGGCTGTTCCACCGCTATCTCTTCTGGGGATCCCTTGTTGCCCGGGGCTACCGGCTGGGTGTCCCTGAACGCGGGCTGGTCTCTGACCTTAGGTGCCCTTTTGTGGCTGGTCCCTTTCCTGGGGCTGAACCATTCAAATTGGAGCGCTGGTGACCACGGTGTCTTTGGCTGTGGTGTGCGTGGAGTCCTTCTTAAGGCTCTGGCTACTGGGGGTGCGTCCGAGTCCCAAATGATTGGGGGGACAGCTCCTCCGGTAACACAGTTCACCGCTCCTCTAGGTACAGTCTGTGGGTCTGCCACGTCCCCTGTGGGATCTCCACAGTCGGGGGCTGTTGCCTGGGGGTCCCTGTCTTTAGTGCAGTTCAAAGGTTTTGGCTGTCCCTTACGTTTAGCTGCTGCCCCTGGGTTGAAAAGTTTGCACACTGATTTATGTGGAACCACTTTGTTCGGCGGGGCAATTTTATGGCATAGACCATGGGGCTTGCCTTGTCGACAATGTGGTACGGTCCCATGTACAGTGCCTCAAAGACCCCTACTCTAGCGTAGTTTCTCACCATAACCTGGTCCCCTATCTCCCATTCGTGGTGTTTGCGGGGCTCTAGCAGCAGTCGGTTGCTCCGATGCTGTTTTTCCATGTTGCTAGCAGCTTGCCAGTGAATCTGTTTGAGGTGATCAAACAGATTCCTGACAAAGCTGTCCTGGTTCGCTTCCCTAAGCTGACCTTCCGTGAGTCCCGGGGCTAACATATGGGTGGGGGTTCTCATGGCTCTGGTCATGAGCTCGTACGGGGAGTACCCCGTGCTCTTTGACTGGCTGGCCCGGATCCCCATGAGGACCAGTGGTCGGACTTCTACCCACCCCTTGGGTGAATCCCCTGTCTCTTTGCACAGCCTTTCTTTGATGGTGCGGTTTAAACGCTCCACAGGCCCGGATAACTGCGGGTTGTGAGCGACATGCCATTTCCCTTTGATGCCAAGTACCTTAAGGGTCTCCTGCATCACCTGCCCGGTGAAATGACTCCCTTGGTCGGACTCCACGTATTGTGGTAGTCCCCATCGAGAGGACACTTCTCTGACCAGGATCCTGGTTGTTCCCAGGGCAGTGGCTGTTCGGCATGAGAAGGCTTCCACCCATTTAGTGAATACGTCCACCAATACTAGGCAGTACTTGTAACCTCCCTGGGCATGGGTAGGGGCCCGATGTAATCGATTTGGATCGACTGCCAGGGTCCCGCTACCCTCCTGATATGTCCCATAGACACCTTTCTTTTCTGGGAGTCGGGGTTGTTGGCCGCGGACACCAGACAGCTAGTGCGGAACTCGCGGACATCTTCCCTGAGTCCTGGCCACCACCCTGCCTGTTCCACTCATTGCCAAGTGGTCTCAGGTCTGGGGTGTCCTGCTCCTGGACCCTCGTGGGCCAGCTGGAGGAATTCTCTCCGGTGTTGTTGCGGTACTACCCATTGCTCCCCCCTGAACAGCATGCCTTCTTTAATGGCAATTGCTGCGGTGCCGTACAGGCCGTCTACCCTTTCCCCTTTAGCTAGCGTGTTCAGGACAGTTTTGAGGACGGGATCTTGGGTCTGGACCATTTTTAGGTCCGGGGGCAAAGCTATCCCTACCTTCCCTGCTGTCCCCATCCTGCTCGTGACTGCCGTAATGGGTCCTGAGTTGTACGGATCCCAGAGCTTGCCCGTATGGGCCCCCTGCTTGGCTAACATGTCAGCCTGCCGGTTTCCCTCGCTATAGGGTTCTGTGGTGGAATGTGCCTTCACCTTATGGATGTAGATATTCCCTTCCTCCCCTATGACTTTCATAATCTTTTCCAGTAGGGGCTTAATTGCCAGGGGTCTCCCGTCTGCGGATGTGTATCCACGGCGGGACCAAATAGGCAGGTACTCCGTACATGGATTGCATGTGAACACACTGTCCGAACAAATCGTGTAGAGAATTCTTCGGGTTGTGTGATTACGTACACCACCGCAGACAGTTCAGCGTGCTGGGCGCTCATAGTACTGGGGAGTTTAATCGCCAGGGCAATGCCTGCCTCGGGGTCATAAACTCCGCAGCCTGTGAGTCATCCACCTGCAGATATCGTGCTTGAACCGTCCACATAGATCTCTCGGCCTGTGGGGTGTAACCCAGCCCGAAAGCCTGTGTTAATTTCCCATACCCCTTCTACGGAACACCGGTGGGCTGTCCCTGGATAAATCATGTTGGCTGCGATTCTAGACTCACAGAGACCCTTTACCCTTAGGTCCATTTGGGAGAGGAGCAGGGTCCAGCAGGACCCTGTCCTTAATTCCCCCGTCCAGGAGCATTTGGGTGGGCGTATGGTGGGTAAGGAGTGTGATAGGGGACCCCCCTGTGAAGATCAGTGATCTGTTGACAGCCCAGTGAGTGGTTAGGAGGTGCTGCTGACAGTGGGAGTATCCCTTCTCCACATCAGTGAGTATCCTGGAGGAGTAGACCACTGGTCTCAGCCGGCCGTGCCGCTCTTGGAGCAGTACTGCACTCAGGCTGTCCCCACTGGCTGCTACCTCCAGGAAAAACTTTTTATCCCCATCTATGGTCCCTAGAGCTGATGCGTTCTGCAGGTCTTTCTTGAGTTGGATAAATGCTGCCTCGCAACCTTTGTCCCAATCCCACTCCACTCCCCTTTTGTAGGAGGCGGAGCAGAGGGGTTGCTGTGGCTGCATAATCCTCAATGAAATCTCTGCAGTACCCGGTTAGCCCGAGAAAAGATCTTACTCCTGTTACTGTGTTGGGGGCTGATAACTTCTGCACTGCTCCCCTTCTAGCTTTGTCAATGGCTCTCTCCCCAGTGTGCACAGCCAGTCCCAGGAATTTTACTTCCTTCAGGCCGATCTGTGCCTTCTTGGGGTTTACTTTAAATCCTTCTTCTTTCAGCAGTTCCAGCAGCTCAGCCAGCAGTGGGCCATGCTCCTCCCCCTCATCGGTGAACAGGAGCAGGTCATCCACATACTGTACTAGCTGCTGGGCTCTGCTGAAGCTCTTTAAACAGTTGGCCATACACTGATGGAAAATACTGGGGCTGTTGTGGAAACCCTGAGGGAGACAGTTCCAAGTATATTGCTGTCCTTTAAAGGTAAAAGCAAACTTGTACTGATCTTCCCTTCTTAAAGGTATGGACCAGAACCTGTTGGAAATATCCAACACCGTGAAGGTGGTCACGGAGGCTGGGATATTTCCAATGAGGTCTGCGACAGCAGCAACAGTGGGTGCACACGCGGGGATGTTACGGTTGAGTACTCGATAGTCCACCGTGGCTCTCCAGGAGTTGTCTGGTTTCTTAACAGGCCACAATGGAGAGTTCACATGGGTAGCTATTGGTCTCAATACCTCCTGTTTAACCAGAGAACCCAAAGCTGTTTCCATGTCTGCCTCCACCTCCCTGGGGAAGTTGTACTGTTTCTGTGGTCGGGTCATGGGGTTCCCATCTATGCTAACCTCAACCCCATTTATTCTCCCGCAGTCGTGTTTGTGAGTGGCAAAAGCTGCAAAGTTTTTCCTCACATATTCTTGGTATTCTACAGGGGTGTTACTGACCAGTGATTCAAGGTCGTAACCCTCCTTTGTTTTCATGGTGCACACCGGCCCTTTTCCCTATTTTCCCGGGATAACCATCACCTCACTCTCCTGTGACCCCCAAAGACAGTGGTTTCTTAAATCCATTAGGATCCCGTGGCCTAGGATGAAGTCAGCCCCCAGGATCCCTCTCCCTTCCTGCTCCCACTTCATTAGGACACAAGTCCACTTAGTGTGGAGTATACCTAAATGAATAGAGAATGGAACGGAGAATGAGCCAGTCTGTTCAATGCCTGTGAAACCCACCAAGCTGTAGGGGACCCCTTTAGACAGGTGAAGCGGCAGGGTTAGCTGCATAGACAAGGGTGCTTGAGGCACCGGTGTCTAGCAGGTAAGTCCCTTTCACCTTTTCCACTTCCATCTGTACGGTTGGTCTCCCCCACGCATCATACTCGAGGGCACACAGGTGGACAGGCTGTGCCTGTCCTAGTCATGGTTTTGGTTGGGAGGGGGCAGATGGGATTTCGGTACCGGTGGCGTGGCTACCTTTCCAGGGCCATCTAACATGGCTCGGAGCGCAGATAAAAAAATCTCAAACGAATGGGGAAGGGCTGGCTTATCTGTCTCGGTCCTTTGGGCAGGGGCTGGAGAATTCTTTCCTGCGCTATTCTTCCAAGGATTTTTACAATCCCTTCTCCAGTGTCCACTCTTTCCGCATCCAAAGCAGGTACATTTGGTATGGGAGGAGTTGCCCCCCTCGTAGCGCCATTCCCTCTTGTCTTGGTTAGGTCGGATTTTGTGAACCCTTCCCTTTTGTGGGTGCTCTTCTGTCCCTCTGCCGTTTCTGTAAGCAAGGGTCAGTTGCATAAGAACTCCCTGTTCTGTGGCTTGGGGAGCTCTGGAGTCGAACCAGGCCTCAGCCTTGGTTGTAATTCTGGGTAAACTGCTAGCTACTAGGCTTCGGAGCCAGTGTGCTAATTTGTCTGGGTTTAAGTGATCTCTGTCTATGTCCCCACTATAGGCGCTTTTGTACTCCGGCCACAGGCGGTCTGTGAAAGCCTGTGGGGTTTCTCCTGTGAGCTGCACCGTTTACTCTAGAGAAGGGACTCCCGTCATTGCAGCCCATAGCTTCGAAAATGTCCTTTTGGACAGCAGCAAGTGTTTTCTGTCCTCTTTTGCTCTCAGTCGAGAGGGACTGGTACAGTTTGCTGTCTAGAGATAGGAGAAGCATCTTTGCCATTTCTGCATCATCGCATCCATTAATATCCCCTGCCTGTTCCACTTCCACAAAGTGAACTGAGGGGTCTTCCTTTGGAGTTAGCTTTCCCAGGTGGCTTATCATAGCCCTAAGCTGGTGGGGAGTGTGGGGGACCACAAACTGACTTTCCAGAGGCCCTGGACCTCCGTTACGGGTGGGCGGGCCAAACTTCTGTTGCCAGACCGGGCACATTGGCCCTGGTTCTGGCTCTCCCTGTTCTGGCTCACCTCCCTCTCTTCCCTGCGGCCAAGTCGAGCTGAAACTCAGTGCTACAGGTGGTGGTGGTTCACTATCCCTGTCCGCCCCGCAACTGATTTGCCCCTGTAGTCACCGGTGCCACAGGTGTTGGCCAGGTAGTTTCTTCCTTCTCTTCCAGGTTTACCTGGGGCATACCCGGGCTTTTTAGGTATACCATGCCTTTTGCCTTGGACAGAGCAAGGTTTAAACTTTTAATTTGTTGCTGGCAGGGACCGTGGTCTCCCGATTCAAACCCATTAGTGCTAGCTACTTTATACGCTGCTTGCACATCTTTTAATCTTTCCTGGAGCTCTTTTACTTGTAGGGTGAGGCGAGTGCTTTCCTCCCTCAGTGACTTTTCATTGCTTTTGGCCTCGGTAACCTGACATTGAAAATAGTCCTGACTGTTTTTAAACCTTTCCATTATTTGGGTCCTTTCCTGTTTTAGCTTACAGAGTTCTCCTGATAATCTTTCTTCTGACATAACCCTTTCCTGGTAGCTCTCTGCACATTCCCATAACTCTGCCTGCAATGTTTCATTCATTCTGTCTAGCAGTTGGACCTATCACTGTAGACAGACCAACCACATTGCTTTCTCTACTGCTTCTTTGTGATCTTTATTTGCTGTCCACTGGGCTGCAGCATCAGCTGGATGCTCAGCGCGCAATAGACTGCGCAATAGACTAAGCACCCATTCCTTAGTTACATTCACTTTCTTATACACATAGGAGGAAATCCTCTCTTCCATTTTGGTTCTTTGCCCTAAACCAGCACTCTCCACATCACACCCCGTGTACCAGAGTCCTGCCGCGGTCGCCATTTTGTAAGTGGGGGTTGTGGGGTTGGTGTTGTGGCATGTGTGGGTCTCTATGAGGGGGTCAGGTTCCCTTCTGACCAACTTGAGCGGTTTCGAATCGCTCCCCCTCCCTTGGGTTCTGTACTCTGGATTTATTTGGGGGGTGTGATAAAAGTGCAGAGGATGCTGGTTTGATGCAAAGAACTTTGGTTTTATTACAGTCAAAGTAATACAGGCTTATTACTCTAGTAAGAAAATACAAGGCCAAACTTACAATCACTCTAACCAAGAACAATACAAGGAAAGGTACACGGTCAAACTTAAAATCACTCTAATAAAGTACCATACACTACACACTCAAAGGGGGTTGCAGTAAAATTATACCTCCCACGTCCTAATACCTAATTCTAGCTAGGTTAGACTCCAGGGTGGCAGGGATTTATGCTTACCAATCCTTTTGATAGTTAATGGTAGATGTTGATGTTCTTCCTTCCTTCAGGACTTCAAGACTTTGAGGCTGGAGAGGTTAGTTTAACAACTGTCACGTTGGTTTCTCTCCTTGTCTCTCTCACCTTGTCTAACCTCTGTTGAAAACAGTGGCCAGTTATACGATTTCAGTGTTCTAATCTTGCCACCAAACCTCTTCACAACCCTTTGTATAATTTTGGCGGGCTTGGTTCTTCTTTGTTATATTTTGTCGAGCTCGTTAAAGTTGATATGTCTTGGGTGGGTTGATCTTCGAAAAACTGTTTCCTGATGAAAAAATTAGTTTGGTAATTGCAATGTCCTCTTGTGCTTAGTCTTTCGCATACAGGCTGGATTGGGTCTCTTTGTGATGTATATGCTGAAAATGGTTTGTCCAGACCCATGTTGATGGGGAGCCACCTCTGGGTGATACTGTGATGGTAATATCTCTTGTGGAGGAAGATTTCCAAATACTCATTCTTCCAGACAGGTTACCTCATTCTGCACAACCAGACAGTTCCAATAATCAAGTGGGTTTCCTTTGTTCCCTAGGTCTGCCCACAGGCTTGAATTTGTCTTGTAAAAGTTCATAGAAAATAGAAAATAGGTGCAGGAGTAAGCCATTCGGCCCTTCGCGCCTGCACCTGCATAATTCTATTAAATTTCGTAGTTTCTTCCATAAGCACTTTAGAGTACCAAACTTTTCGGTAGATAGTCCCAAATTAAATTTCCTTTTGAATGAGCCCAAACACAGGTGGGAGGGGGGGGGGAGGGGGGGTGGCGGCGGTTCTGGTGAATTTTGCTCTCTGCACCTTCCAGCAGGAACTTTAGACCCAGGCGCACTTTTCAAGACATTCCCACATTTTATTCTATTCCCCTATTTTATCAATAACCCTTTGGAGTTTCTTTTGGTCTTATAAAGAATTAACTATACTTCCCATTTTGGTATCATCTGCAAATTTTAACATCACTCCCTCTAGGCCTACATCCCAATCAGTGATATAGACAGTGACTAGAAATAGCTCCAGAACTGAAGCTTGTGGCGTACCGTTTCCCATGTCCAACCACTCTGAAAAACTGCCCTTAACTCCTCGAGGGTGATTTTAACCCTACCCGCCTGGCAGAAACCGGGAAAGAAAGAAAGACTTATATTTCTGCAGCAGTGCTTTTCACGACCACCGGACGTCTCAAAGTGCTTTACAGCCAATGAAGTACTTTTTGGAGTGTAGTCACTGTTGCAATGTGAGAAACATGGCAGTCAATTTGCGCACAATTCCCAGAAACAGCAATGTGATAATGAGATCATCTGATTTTGTTATGTTGATTGAGAGATAAATATTGGGAGGGTGGAAAGTTAAAATGCCCCAGGTGACTTAACTGCTGATTTCCCGCCTGTCTTGAGCCAATCCTAATTTTAATCTGCTCTTCTGAGCAGATGGCAAAGACACTTGCCTGAAGGATCTGATAAATATGCAGATTGGGGTCAGTTGACATCATCAGGCTCTGACTGCAATTTTAACTTGGGCATGAGCAGGGAAGCCAGTGTGGTTTTTCCACCAGGATGAAGCCGGTCAGAAGACGATCGGGTCGAGGCGAGGTGCTGAAAGGTATGTTTTTTACTTTTCTTTCTGTGGCCAGAGGAAAAGGAGTCTCTTCCGGGCCCCACAAGGAAAGTTTAGGCCTCATCCTCCCGTATCAGTTGGGAAGCGGCCGGCGGTGTGGTAATGAGACCCGGCGGATAAAATTGCCATGGCCTCATGCTGATGCAAAATATTTATTAAGTACTTTTCATCAGTCTTTACGAAAAAATATTGGAGAATAGGTGCATTCTGAAATATTTGAAAG
Source organism: Pristiophorus japonicus (assembly GCF_044704955.1). Lineage (NCBI taxonomy): Eukaryota > Metazoa > Chordata > Chondrichthyes > Pristiophoridae > Pristiophorus > Pristiophorus japonicus. The sequence continues at coordinate 88,495,138 of NC_091987.1, read as the reverse complement.
TGAGATTGATCAAAGGAAGCGTGTAGATGTTAATTAGGCCAAAGGAAGAAAAGCACCAGGGCCTGATGGCTAATGGGATATGTTTATGATCCTGAGGGAGGTGAGGGAGGAAATTGCCGAGGGCCTTGAAATTATATTTTAGGGCTCTATTAAGTTGAGATGGAAACACCGTTAGCACGTGGAGTTTCTGTCGCAATTACAGCAAAGTTATGGAGGCCGAATGGGAGCAGCTTGGAGGAATTTACTGGCCAATAAAAACTACATGCTAAACTTTACTATATCTTTGAACACATGCTTCAAATATAGTTTTTGACATATTAATTTAACAAGAGGTTCTGTAAAGTGCAAATTTTTAAATAAAAATGTCTAAGACAAACAAAATATGCTTGTCTGTTTAGAACAATGTCATCATCATAGACAGTCCCTCAAAATCGAGGAAGACTTGCTTCCACTCTTAAAATGAGTCCTTAGATGGCTGAACAATCCAATACGAGAACCACAGTCCCTGTCACAAGTGGGCAGACAATTATTGAAGGAAAGGGTGAGTGGGGAGTCTGGTTTGCCGCACGCTCCTTCCACTGCCTGCGCTTGGTTTCTGAATGCTCTCGGCGATGAGACTCGAGGTGCTCAGCGGTCTCCCAGATGCTCTTCCTCCACTTAGGGCAGTCTTTGACCAGGGATTCCCAGGGCTCGGTGGGGATGTTTCACTTTATCAAGGATGCTTTGAGGGTGTCCTTGAAACGTTTCCTCTGCCCACCTGGGATCATTTGCCGTGTAGGAGTTCCAAATAGAGCGCTTGCTTTGGGAGTCTTGTGTTGGGCATGTAGCCAATGTGGCCTGCCCAACGGAACTGGTCACGTGTGGTCAGTGCTTCGATGCTGGGGATGTTGCTGAGAGCATGCAGAGATCCAGCGCAGGCAGCGGAAGGAGCGTGCGGCAAACCAGGCTCCCTGCCCACCCTTTCCCTCAATGACTATCTGCCCCACCTGTGACAGAGACTGTGGTTCTTGTATTGGACTGTGCAGCCAACTAAGAACTCATGCTAAGAGTGGAAGCAAGTCTTCCTCGATTCCGAGGGACTGCCTATGATGATGTTGGCCTGATCGAAAACACTGACATTGGTGCATCTAACCTCCCAGGGGATCTTGCGGAGACAGCGTTGGTGGTATTTCTCCAGCGATTTGAGGTGTCTACTGTATATGGTCCACGTCTCTGAGCCATATAGGAAGGCGGGTATCACTACAGCCCTGTAGACTGTCATCAAAATCCATGGTGCGGCCCTGGACAACGTGGACCATTTTTCATACCTTGGGAGCCTACTATCAGCAAGGGCAGACATCGACGACGTCCAACACTGCCTCCAGTGCGCCAGCACAGCCTTCGGTCGCCTGAGGAAGAGTGTTCGAGGATCAGGCCCTAAAATCTGGCACCAAGAACAATGTAAGAGCTGCAGGGCTGCCATTGTTGCAGCTTTGAAAGTATTGAAAAGGTGTTTTACTATTCGCGCTGAAATTTGTTTTCATACCTTATTAGATGATATTGCAGTGCAATTAACTAACAGCTCCATAAACCTATTTTAGACTGGTTGCAACAAGCAGCTGAAGCAGACTTCACACATGGGGGCAGTGTTGAACATCTGCCCAACTCACGTCAATATACCATTGTAGTCACATTATCAATGGGGCAAAGTGGGCTTAAAGGAAGTGCATGCTGGCTTAAACATATACGTCTCACATTCATATTCTAATGTGTAAGTGAAATACAAATGAAACAAAATGAACAAAACATTGTTCTAAATTGACAGTTTTTAAAATATAATTCTGCACCTGTCAGTACTGAATCATATAATGATTCTGTTTTGGTACAACAAGGCTTTTACTAAACAACTTGCAAATTGTTTGTCATCACAAATTACTAAGTGAGCAATATTTCATGTGAATGTATCTTGTATTTACCTTGTTATACTCAAATCTTTTTGAACAAATAAAAACATTTGTCCTGTCAACAGAAAGTATTAAAAATTACAAACAGAATTTTGCTTTTCAATTTTTGCTGAGTGACCCCAGCACCTGCTTATCAGGGTGGGCTGTTTCTCAAATGTGGGCTTAATTTGATTTGATTTGCATTATGCAAAATTCCATTTACTATGCTGAAATATTTCCTTATTCTATCCACTCTATTTATGTGGCATGTCTATTTTGTTCAGTGCTCTGAAGGAAAGGTGTATCCTGTATTAAATCACTGGAAGCAGTGGGACTGATTTTTCTGCTTCCTTCCACCTCAGGGTACGTTGGGCAGCCTAATGCTGGAAACCCCACAATTTGAACATACTTGGACCTGCCTCTATTTCCAACTTCCAGTCATTACCATGTTCTGGGCAATCACTGGGTGGGCCTACTGCCTGCGATTGGGTGGGCGCTCAGTAGGGTGAAGGAATATGTGTGTCGCTCACAGAGGGTAAGCCATTGATAGGGACTTCAGCAATGTAATTAGACGCATGGGGTCTACACATCCACACTTCAGGGGGCACTACGACACAGAGGCTGGGAACAGAAGCACCGGTCAATGAACGATGGTGATGTTTCTCCCTATGTCAACACAATCGCAGCAATGCACCAACCCTCTTGGATGACTTCACATGTGCCAGAAAGCAGGCAGGACCAGGTGTCCCCACTGCTGCAGGAAGCTATAACAGGCCCATTTTGGAACCACACTCACGGAGGTTGAAAGCCACCTCAATCCCAGGATCCTTTCACAGATATTTAGCTGCCAGCCATCTCACAGGTTCTAGCTACGGGCGTTGCACTGAGAAGAAGCATCAGATAAGGGGCTCAATTTTCCCCACTTATCTACGCCACTTTTTTGTCGCGTGCTGCTTTTTTTGGCGTAAATTAAAATATCCAAATTTTCCCAAAGTTTCTGCGCCAGCGAAACGCAGTTAGTTACGATTTTTTTAGGTTAGTTTTTTTTGCATCATGGGGCGTAACCTGAGGTATGCACCAGTTTTTCACATTTAAGCAAGTTTGGCCAACTTACGTTTTTCCTAGGATGGCGTATGTGACCGCTCCCAAAAGACCTTCTGGGCACTTAAGAAAAACCAGCGCACATAAAAAAATCGCCGCAGAAAGACACCATTATTTTTATGCAAAGTTTTGGAGGGAGTCAAGAAGTCAAAGGGTATGCATCATCAAACTTAATTGTTTCAAAGTCAAAATGGAGAAAATGGAAGTCTAATGCAATTCTTAATTTTTGATTTTTTTCGAAGTACCATGCCACCACCGAACATCTCCTCACCGGGCTCAAGGGTCGGAGCGTCAGCTGGCAGAATCGCTCCCTTGCCAGGACACAGGGGCTCGGGGCTCAGCTTCAAAAGGAACCTGGTGGCGGGGGGGTGGGAGGCGGCTGTGTGAGGTGGAAGTCGAACTGAAGGAATGAGAATCCTTAGACATACAGCAGCATCAAAAGAAGCCGGGGGGCAGATGATGGATAGAAACATAGAAACATAGAAAATGGGTGCAGGAGTAGGCCATTTGGACCTCCGAGCCTGCACCACCATTCAATAAGATCATGGCTGATCATTCACCTCAGTACCCCATGGGAATGCCGAGCCCCTATGTCAGGGCAAGGGAGTGATTCTGCTGTCCGACCCTTGAGCCCGGTAAAGAGACAGTGGTGGGGTCGTACTTTGAAAAAAATCTAAAATGAAAGAACTGCATTAGTTGCCCCAAATGTCCCCATTGAATGCCTAGCTTTCCATTCTAAGCAAGCCTATTGCGCATGCGCAGACCAGGGTGTGGTCCATAATAGGACGTCGACCTTGAAGAAAGAAGGTGTGAGTGCTTTGTCCGGCTGTTTTGAGCTTCTTGCAAAGCTACACTTCAATTATCGGGTCAATATTGACAATGCCATACCTCATTCAAGCCTTCTGCCTGATGGTGCTGTGGAGGAGATGATTGATTAGACATCATCGCATGAGGAACCTCAGGGCACATAGGATGATGGGCAGGAGGCCTTACCCACATCAGGTATATCAAGACAGGCGTTCATACCTGTACCTGAGTGATGCAGACTGTGTGAGAAGGCTGCGTTTCCGCAAAGTTGTAACCGAGATCTGTGAGTTAGTGAAAGAAGACCTGTAACCTAGAAGCATCAGGAAGACTGCTTTGTCAGTTGAAGTGAAGGTTACAGCTGCACTTTCATTTTATGCATCTGGATCATTCCAGGCCACAACTGTGGATGTGTGCACCATTTCTCAACATGCAACACATATCTGCATTCGGCAGGTGACTGCTGCACTATATGCCCGGAGTAATGACTACATGAAGTTCCACATGACCGCCCAGTCAATGTGTGACAGGGCTGTGGGCTTCTTCAGGATTGCTGGTTTCCCAAAGGTACAGGCCTGCATTGATTGTACCCACATCACCTTGCAAACACCTTTGGAGGATTCCGAGATATACAGGAACAGAAAGGCTTCCACTCCGTTAATGTGCAGCTCGTCCATGACGACATGCATCGCATCATGTCAGTTGATGTGAGATACCCTGGGAGCACCCACAATGCGTTCATCCTACGTGAGAGCACTATATCTGCCATGTTTAAGCAGCAACCAGAAGGGCAGAACTGGCTGATGGGAGACAAAGGATACGGCCTCGCCACCTGGCTCATGACACCCCCACGCGTAACCTGGATGGAAGCTGACACGCAGCATAATAGAGAGGACCATTGGCATATTGAAGCAGTGTTTCCGATGCCTGGATCATTCCGGAGACTACTTGCAATACTCCCCTGAGACTGTCAGTCAGTTCACTGTTGTGTGCTTCATGCTGCATAACTTAGCCATCATGAGGCAGCAGCAGCTGGTACTTGAAGACCCACCTGAGGTGAGAGCGGCTGATGATGAGGAGGAAAATGCAGATGATGAGGAGGAGGAGGAGAAGGAAGAGGAAGCCATGCAACTACCTGAACCCAGAGTATAACGGCCGAGGAGGACGGGCCATCGTGCCCCTTTAATAATTGCTCGAGCCTTGCACGAACAGCTCATCTGTGAAAACTTTGCTGCCTGAAGGCTCAGCAGCAACTAATGCACATGGACCATGTTTACTGTTTGGACCTGTTCTGTAATGTTGTGTCATGTTAATGGAACAAATAATGGAAATGATTCTTCTTTACTTCAAAAATTGTGTTAATAATGGAACAAATGATGGAAATGATTCAGTTATAATTTAAAATATATTTTATTCAAAATTTTAACACTTGTCTGTACCTAACTTAACTTTAATAAAAATACTCCTGTATCAAACTTTAAAGTTTTTGTTGTGTATGAGAAAGAGTCAGACTGAACACTGTGAGCTCAAAGTAAAGTGTGACCTTAGTCTTTTATTGCAGGTCTCCAGAGTGCCTCTCCAACCTGTGAGGTCTCCTTAAATAGGATTATAGGATCTCTTGGGACTCCAGGGGATGAGCACTCTGGTGGCTGTACAGGGTAAATACAAGTTTACATATATAACAACACTCCCCCCCGCAAAGTCAATAGTGTAACTATTTACAATGTGAGTCGATCTGGGACCCTTCTTGCCCTGGTTGATTGTCTTGGTGTGAAGGCTGGTATTGTTGAATCATTTGTTGGGCCCTCACTGGGCTGTTGTGCAGCAGGCCTTGCTGGGCTGCCTGATGTGTTGGGCCCTGCTGGGCTGCTGTGGATGATGGATTCTGCTTCGTGGTCAACCATGGTGCCGGTTGCCATTGGTGTGTATGTTGGGGGAATCAAAAAAGGTAAGGTCCAAGGTGGGTTGCTCAGGATAGTCCATGAATCTGAGTTTGATTTTGTCCAAGTGTTTCTGGTGAATGAGTTCATTTAAACATTTGACCCGAAACACCCCGCTCCCCTCTTTGGCCACAACAGTGCCGGAAAGCCACTTGGGACCTTGTCCATAATTTAATACAAATACAGGATCATTGATTTCAATCTCGCATGACACATTTGCGCTATCATGGTATGCACTTTGTTGAAGCCGCCTGCACTCTACCTGTTCATGTAGATCAGAGTGAACTAGCGAGAGCCTTGTCTTAAATGCTCTTTTCATGAGCAGTTCAGCAGGTGGTATCCCAGTGAGTGAATGTGGTCTCATGCGGTAGCTAAGCAGGACTCGGGATAGGCGAGTCTGCAGTGAGCCTTCAGTTACCCTCATCAAGCCTTGCTTGATGGTTTGCACTGCTCTCTCTGCCTGACCATTGGACGCTGGTTTAAACGGGGCAGATGTGACATGTTTGATCCCGTTCGGGGTCATGAATTGTTTAAACTCAGCACTGGTAAAACATGGCCCGTTGTCGCTCACAAGGACATCGGGTAGTCCATGAGTGGCAAACATGGCCCGCAGGCTTTCAGTAGTGGCAGCGGACGTGCTTGCCAACATTATCTCACATTCAATCTACTTGGAGTACTAGTCTACAACCACAAGGAATATTTTATCCAAGAATGGGCCTGCATAGTCGATGTATACCCTAGACCATGGTTTGGAGGGCCAAGACCATAAGCTTAGCGGCACCTCTGTGGGTACATTGCTTAACTGCGAGCATGTATTACATCTGTGAACGCAGGACTCTAAGTCCGCATTGATACCGGGAAACAACACATGGGATCTAGCTATCGCTTTCATCATTACGATGCCTGGGTGGGTACTGTGGAGTTCATTGATGAAGGTGTCTCTGCCCTTCTTGGAGACCACTACTTGATTGCCCCATAGAAGGCAATCTGCCTGTATAGACATTTCATCTTTGAGCAGCTGGAACGGCTTTATCTCTTCCTGCATTTCCACTGGGACACTGGACTAGTTCCCGTGAAGCACACAGCTTTTGACTAGAGATAATAAGGGGTCCTGGCTTGTCCAGGTTTTGATCTGCCGGGCAGTGACTGGTGATTGCTCACTCTCAAATGCTTCCATAACCATGGCTAGATCTGCGTCAGCACCATTTCCACCCCCGTGGTGGGCAATGGCAGCCTACTGAGAGCATCGGCGCAGTTTTCTGTGCCTGGCCTGTGGCGGATGGCGTAGTTGTATGCAGACAACTTGAGCGCCCATCTCTGGATGCGGGCCAATGCGTTGGTATTTATCCCTTTACTCTCGGTTATAAGTGGCTTATGGTCAGTTTCCAATTCGAATTTTAGCCTAAACAGCTATTGATGCATTTGCTTTACCCCATAGACACACACTAACGCTTCTTTCTCAATCATGCTGTCAGCTCTCTCAGCCTTAAACAGACTCCTGGGTGCATAAGCAACTGGTTGCAGTTTCCCAAAATCATTAGCTTGTTGCAATACACACCCGACGCCATATGACGACGCATCACATGCTAGTACCAAACGCTTACATGGATCATACAACACAAGCAATTTGTTTGAGCATAACAATTTTCTCGCTTTTACAAAGGCATTTTCTTGGCTTTTACCCCAAACCCATTCGTCCCCTTTTCATAGTAAGATATGTAGTGGTTCTAGCAGTGTGCTGAGACCCGGTTACAAGTTACCAAAGTAGTTCAGGAGTTCCAGAAACAACCGCAGCTCCGTCACGTTCTGTGACCTCGTGTATTCTCGATTGCCTCCGTCTTCGCGTTGGTGGGCCTGATGCCGTCCGCCGCAATCCTCCTTCTCAAGAACTCCACTTCAGGTGCCAGGAAAATACACATCGAGCATTTTAACCTGAGCCCCACGCGGTGGATTCGACTGAGAACCTCCTCCAGGTGCTGCAGATGCTCGCCTGTGTTCCGACCTGTGACCAAGATGTCGTCCTGGAAGACCATGATGTATGAGACCGACTTCAGTAAGCTTTCCATGTTTCTCTGGAATATTGCTGCTGCTGATTGGATTCTAAACGGGCATCTGTTATAAACAAAAAGACCTTTGTCCGTGTTGATGCAGGTGAGTGCTTTCGATGATTCCTCCAGTTCCTGTGTCATGTAGGCTGAAGTCAGATCCAGCTTCGTGAACGTCTTTCCTCCCAACAGTGTTGCAAAGAGGTCGTCGACCTTTAGTAGTGGCTATTGGTCCTGCAGGGAGAAACGATTGATACTTTGTTACCGCCACAGATTCTGATGGTGCCATCTCCCTTGAGGACTAGGATGATAGGACTGGCCCACTTGTTGAAGTCGATCGGTGAAATGATGCCCTCTCTTTGCAGCCGATCCAGCTTGATCTCTATCCTTTCTCTCATCATGTACGGTACTGCTCTCACCTTGTGATGGATGGGTCGCACCCCCGGAATTAGGTGGATCTGCATTTTTGCTCCTTGGAATTTCCTGATGCCTGGTTCAAACAGTGAAGGAAATTTGTTTAAGACCTTGGCACACGAAGTGTCGTCAGCGGGCGATAGCGCACGGACGTCGTCCCAGTTCCAGCGCATCTTTCCCAGCCAGCTCCGGTACCACCCAGAGTGGTAGCTTGTGCACTGCTCCATCGTAGGAGACCTTTACGGTAGCACTGCCGATTACAGGAATCAGTTATTTTGTGTAAGTTGTTAGTTTCGTGCGAATTGGAGTGAAGACTGGCCTTGAGGCCTTGTTGCTCCACAATCTTTCGAAAGTCTTTTTGCCCATGATGGACTGGCTTGTGCCTGTGTCCAGCTCCATTAACACCGGCAGTCCATTTAGTGCAACATTCAGCATTATCGAGGGACAATTCGTGGTGAATGTGTGCACTCCATGTACCTCTGCCTCCTCGGTCTGAGGCTCTGGTTCGTCGTGATCCTCCGTGGATCTGTCCTCCTCTGCAACATGGTGGTTTGCAGGTTTAACTGGCTTTGCAGCTCGCCTGCATACTCGTTGGAGGTGTCCCATTGTTCCACAGCCCTTGCAAACGTACCCTTTCAATCGGCATGAATGGAAACGATGATCACCCCCACAGCGCCAACAAAGTATTAATGGCTTTGCATTCATCACCCTTGATGGTAGATTCTGAGACATCTGTGGACGTGCAGCTGCAGGTATGTGAGGTCTGCCCTGTACGTTACAATTCGAAAAAAACATCACTTTGTTCACAGTACTTGTAGCAGCACTTGTCTGCTGAGAAATTTGCTTCGTATTGTCACTGGTGGCAATGAACGCCTGGGCTATCGCTATGGCCTGACTCAAGGTTGGGGTCTCTGCAGTCAAAAGTTTGCGAAGTATGGTTTCGTGGCCAATGCCAAGTACGAAAAAGTCTCTGAGCATGCCCTCCAAATGTCCTTCAAATTCGCAATGTCCTGCAAGGCGTTTTAGCTCGGCGACATAACTCGCCATTTCCTGGCCTTCAGACCTTTTGTAGGTGTAGAACCGGTACCTCGCCATCAGAACGATTTCCTTCGGGTTCAAATGCTCTCGGACCAGTGTGCACAAATTGTCATACGATTTCTCTGTAGGTTTCGCTGCAGGGAGCAGATTCTTCATGAGGCCATACGTTGGTGCCCCACAGGCGGTGAGGAGGATCGCCCTTCGTTTGGCAGCGCTCTCTTCCCCATCTAGCTCGTTGGCCACGAAGTATTGGTCGAGTCGCTCCACAAAAGTTTCCCAATCATCTCCCTCCGAGAATTTCTCCAGGATGCCCACTGTTCTCTGCATTTTTGGGTTCGCTATCTATATCTCATCGGCAGTTGTTATGTATGGAGAAAGAGTCAGACTGAACACTGTGAGCTCAAAGTAAAGTGTGACCTTAGTCTTTTATTGCAGGTCTGCAGAGTGCCTCTCCAGAGGTCTGTGAGGCCTCCTTAAATACCTGTGCTCCCAAGGGATTATGGGATCCAGGGAATGAGCCCTCTGGTGGCTGTAGAGGGTAAATAAAAGTTTACATATATAACAGTTTTCAGTTAAGATCACTTACAAACTTTAAGATCACTTACAAACCCCAAGACCAATAAGAGAAAAAATGCACTGGAAAATTCCTCAGACTTCCTCAGGTGGTCAAACCAGTCCAGTAGATCACAAGTGTTACTTATAAAGAAGCTTACCTTTTAAATGATGTGATCTCTGCCCCAGTCAGGAACCGGTCCATCTCCCTCTTGAAGGCAATAGAGAGTCAGCACCCACCACACCACCCGGCAATGTAGAGACACTTTTCTCTGGGAAAGAATAATCGCCTAACACCCAGTCTATTCCTACTCTTTCATAGTTTAAACTTGATGCCCCTGGCCCTCCATGTTCTGTTCAACTGGAATAATCTATCAATAGGCTCGCTATCTAGCCCTTTAAGTATTTTATAGAAACATAGAAACATAGAAAATAGGTGCAGGAGTAGGCCATTTGGCCCTTCGAGCCTGCACCACATTAAATAAGATCGTGGCTGATCATTCACCTCAGTACCCCTTTCCTGCTTTCTCTCCATACCCCTTGATCCCTTTAGCCGTAAGGGCCATATTTAACTCCCTCTTGAATATATCCAATCATAGGCATCATAGGCAGTGCCTCGGAATCGAGGAGGGCTTGCTTCCACTCCCAAAGTGAGTTCATTGATGGCTGAACAGCCCGATATGAGAGCCACAGACCCTGTTACAGGTGGGACAGACATTCGTCGGGGGAAGGGATCGGTGGGGCTGGTTTGCCGTGCGCTCCTTCCGCTGCCTGCGCCTGGCCTCTTCATGCTCCTTGTGTCGAGACTCAAAGAGCTCAACGCCCTCCCGGATGGACTTTCTCTAACTCGGGCGGTCTGCGGCCAGGATCTCCCAGGTGTCAGTGGTGATGTCGCACTTTACTAGGGAGGCTTTGAGGGTGTCCTTATAACGTTTCCTCTGTCCTCCTTTGGCTCATTTACCATGAAGGAGCTCCGCATAAAGCGCTTAGGGAGTCTCGTATCTGGCATGCGAACTATGTGGCCTGCCCAGCGAAGCTGATTGAGTGTGGTCAGTGCTTCAATACTGGGGATGTTAGCCTGGTCGAGGACACTGATGTTGGTGCACCTGTCCTCCCAGGAGATTTGCAGGATCTTGCGGAATCATCGTTGGTGATATATCTGCAGCGACTTGAGGTGCCTTCTATACATCGTCCATGCCTCAGACCCATACAAGAGGGTGGGTATTACTACAGCCTGTAGACCATGAGTTTGGTGGTAGATTTGAGGACCTGGTCTTCAAACACTCTTTTCCATAGGTGGCCGAAGGCTGCGCTGGCGCACTGGAGGCGATGCTGAATCTCCACATCAATGTCTGCCTTTGTTGATAAGAGGCTCCCGAGATATGGGAAATGGTCCACGTTGTCCAGGGCCGCACCGTGGATCTTGATGATTGGAGGGCAGTGCTGTGCGGCAATGACAGGGTGGTGAAGAACCTTTGTCTTCCGGATGTTAAGCATAAGACCCATGCTTTCATATGCCTCAGTGAATACATTGACTATATCCTGGAGTTCAGCCTCTGAATGTGCACAGAGGCAGGCATCGTCCGCATACTGCAGCTCAATGACAGAGGCTGGGGTGATCTTGGACCTGGCCTGGAGGCGGTGTAGGTTAAACAGCTTCCCACTGGTTCTGTAGTTTAATTCTACTCCAGCGGGGAGCTTGTTGATTGTGAGGTAGAGCATGGCAGCGAGGAAGATTGAGAAGAGGGTTGGAGTGATACCGCAGCTCTGTTTGAACCAGGGGACAAAGTCTAAGGATAAAGGGTAAGCCATTTAGGACTGAGATGAGAAGAACCATCACCAATGGTGTAGTGGAGGAGGACCATCACCAATGGTGTCGTGGTAATTTTAGTAGTGTGCAAATTGTATATCATGTACAATATTTCTTTTCTAGGGGGTCATGCCCGCCAGAAAATTTTATTTTGACACTTTATTTGATGCATTTTCCAGAATTTTGGAGTACACTTTTACACAGGAACACACGGTACAGTTAAAACACACCAAAGATGCACTTCTGATAGCCTCAGTGAGTTTATCCGGCGAGCAGCTGAGCAGTACAGACCACGAAGACCAGCCAACCTCTCATCCCAACAGCTTACAGCCAGCAACCAGAAACCAGCTAGCAACCACCAGCAACTTTATACATCCAAACAATCACTCATATTGGTATAATATTTAACTGCTTTTATGTTCCTGTCCCTCACGAATTTGTTATCAACGAATAACAAAAGCAATGCAAAAGAAACCTTGAAATGTAATTGCAACAATGTACTTACTCCCACCAGTGGGCCATCTAGTGGTCACTTAACAATATGCATCACAACCAATTACCAGAAGCCAGGCATCAGAAACCGTCTACTGAGCACCAACCAAGCTACACTCTGGCAGCCAGCCAGCCATGACCATCCACCACTCGCTTCCAGCCACTAAAAGCCACCCTTCCACCACCACCAGCCAACCAAACCACAGCCAGTTAGGCACCCAGCACAAACAGAAGGACCTATTTCCCTTAGCAGAGGGGTCAACAACCAGGGAGCAGAGATTTAAAATAATTGGTAGGAGGTTTAGAAGCGATTTGGGGGGAATTTTGTCACCCAGAGGGTGGTGGGAGTCTGGATCTCACTGCCTGAAAGGATGGTAGAAGCAGAAACACTCACCACATTTAAAAAGTACTTGGATATGCACTTGAAGTGCCGTAACCTACAAGGCTATGGACCAAGAGCTGGAAAGTGGGATTAGGCTGGATAGCTCTTTGTTGACCAGCATGGACACGATGGGCCTTCATGCTGTAAAGTTCTATGATTCTGTGATTCTATGATGAACAGCCAGCCCACCAGAAACCGGCCACTAATTCTTAGTCCAGCACCAGCAGCCAGTCACCTGTGGCAGAATAAATGGGGAAGGGATTCATATGCCCCAGATTACAGGAGATAGTGGTGTTAGAATTGGGAGAAGGGATGGAAGGGGTGAGAGATCTGCAGAAGCAGGAAATGACAGCAGTGACCAGACAGTTGAATTTCACAGTAAGTTTATGAGTTAATACAGAAGTGTTCCAGGAGCAGCAGAATCAGTGTAGTACATCCATATTAATTCTGAAATTTATTGTAAAAGCTGACTGTACACTGTACTTGTGTTGATCTCTCTCGAGCTCCGATTTTAGCAGTAAATGTTGTGCTTTGGGGCGAGCCTATATCAGCATTCTCAGCAGCAAAAAAATTGAATGCAGATTTGCTTGCAAAATTTTAAATGGATATATTTACCCTGTGCTTGCGTAGACCTCAAATATATTGCTGGCGATCACAGCTGAGTTTGATTCTGTTTTTGACCAACACCCACATATTTGAATGTTCCAGGAGAGGCCATTGGGTAGCTGTTACTGTCCAATCCACTGACATCAAAGCTCATTACAAACCTGTGGAAATGTTTCCAATATCTGGTATTGTAAAGCAATGTCGTCACTAGTAATTCTTCAAGCATTCTTCTAATGCCCTGTTAATGTTGTGATTAACTTGGCTTCAGGAACCACTTGTGGTAATGTATTACATATTTTAATTACTGTTAATACTTCCCAATTATTATCCTAAATTTATTCCTCCTGCTACTAGTTTAGACCAGCAGTTGCTTTAGTGCAATGTGAGCCAGCAGTACTGAGTTATACTGTTGAATAAACACGACTCTGTTCTTGGGCAAAATGGAGTACAGCAAAGGATTATGTTTAATTCCTCAGTATTGGGATGCCAATGAGATTTTCATGTTAGTGAAAAGCTGTCTGTCCTAATAACTGGCTTCCAACATTAGAACCATGATTGTGGTCTGATGGATTGTTTAAGTAGATACTTTTGCACAGGTTGCAGTTATACTCCAGTCTGCATGAAGCCCATGTGATCATCTTAACTCACTGGTCAAAATTTGAATTGCCTTTAGACTACAGTTGCACTGTATTTTGTGTATCAATGTCCTATAATTGGTGTATCTAGATAACTGTTAAAATCTTTGCATTTTGCCTGTATTATTTTCTGTGTCACACTTTGGTATCACATTTGTTGTGGAGTATTACAAAGATACTCAACACAGGCCTGTTTTGGAGAAAAGAATCGTTTATTATAAAGTAGTCGATCAAGGGAGAGACAGCTTCTACATGAGTTCAGTAACTGGGTGACCCAAACCAGCCGTTCTCGCCGAGCAGCTTCGGGGCTGCTATTTTTATACATTCAAAATACATACAAAATCATGAAGCATACGCGTGGAAGTTTTCCATTGGTTGTTTCTCCTAACACGTCACAAGTCCTCGCCTAGTTACAACAATTTAATTGGTACATACAATTTCATGATGCCACTTCCGTGCTCCTCTTTTCTGATTAGTTACGTGCTACATCATCATTTTTAAAGAACTTGTTCCCAGATCTATGTGTTCTTGATTAATGACAGACAAACTGGAGTGTTTCAATCCTCCCTTGTATTATTATCTCCTACCATGCTATGTGAACCACCCGTTCCCACAGCTTGCCTCTCCACGATAAGCCTGCTTTTCCATCACACACTACACTCCAGCCAGATTGCTGATCGCAGTGTAGGTAGGCGCAGCAGGAGGGGCGATGGAGCGGCAAGAGTCCGTAGAGAGAAGTGGCCGGGGTCCAGGAGAGGTGTGAATCTGGGGCCCAGATGAAGCGTGGGCCCAGGGGCAGCACGGGCCAGTCCACACTGAGATATGTGTGCACTGAGGGTCTGTGCAGCAGAGCTGGACTCCAGTTAGTCTTGGTTAATCCTTGCCACTGGACCAAGACCTAGCTCTGTCAAGCCCGTATGGTGGCTGGTGTGCAACGGCCACCCCACGTTAAAAAAATCCACACACAGGCATCTTCCACCCTTTGACATGTAGTTCGGGATCTGGAATATTAGGTCCTTCAGTGAAACACCGGTGAACTCATCCCGTATTGGCGCATAAGCAAGTCATCCTTGTTTCGAGGGACTATCTATGATGATGACATTCCTGAGAATTACAAGCTTAGCTACAATACTTTTAGAAATACTAATTGTTATATATATGTACTTATATTTACTCCTTTCAGCCACCAGAGGGCTCATCCCCTGGAGTCCCAAGGGATCCCATAATCCCTTGGGAGCACAGGTATTTAAGGAGGCTTCACAGGTTGGAGAGGCACGCTGGAGACCTGCAATAAAAGACTAAGGTCACACTTTACTTTGAGCTCAGAGTTTTCAGTCTGACTCTTTCTCAATACACAACACTAATGATTTTAACCCCTTCAACATTGTATAACTCATACTAATTTATGTGACATATTTGCACTTAAGTGGCTGAAATTTCATCTTCATAAAACAGTAACATATATGGAACATACAAATGAACATTTAGCAAGTGGTACTGAGAGGCAATAAAAATGACCAATCAGCAATTTGTTGGAACTTCCAACCAAAATCAGCAGTCATTAGACAGCTATTAATACAAAGCAAGCGCTCAACTTGGAACTCCTACATGACAAGCGAGCCCCAGATGGGCAGAGGAAACGTTTCAAGGACACCCTCAAAGCTTCCTTAACAAAATGCAACATCCCTACTGACACCTGGGAATCCCTGGCCAAAGACCAGTGGAGGAAGTGCATCCAGGAGGGCGCTGAGCACCTCGAGTCTCATCGCTGAGAGCATGCAGAAAACAAACGCAGGCAGTGGAAGGAGTGTGCAGCAATCCAGACTCCCCACCCACCCTTTCCTTCAATGACTGTCTGTCCCACCTGTGACAGAGACTGTAATTCCCATTTTGGTCTGTTCAGTCACCTAAGAACTCAGTTTTAGAGTGGAAACAAGTTTTCCTCGATTTTGAGGGACAGCCTATGATGATGATGATGATCAATACTTGAAGGAGAAAAATTGCAGGGATATGGGGAAAGAGCAGGGAAGTGGGACTAACTGAATTGCTGTTCGAAAGAAATGGCACAGACTCAATGGGTCGAATAGCCCTCTTCTGTGCTGTGCTATTCTATGATTCTATGGGGGAGAAATCCGGGGCATTTGCACCTCCAGTTAGTACCTCCAGGGGGTAGAATCCTTCTGCCCTGCTCGCGCCTCGCCCCGCCCCACTGAGCAAGTGGAGCACGATATTTTGCGCTCCACTTGCTCTCGGGTGTGGTAAGCTAAATGTAGGTCGCGGAGCAGAACTTCCGTGCCTGGTGCAAGAAC
Organism: Pristiophorus japonicus; assembly: GCF_044704955.1. Lineage (NCBI taxonomy): Eukaryota > Metazoa > Chordata > Chondrichthyes > Pristiophoridae > Pristiophorus > Pristiophorus japonicus. Next base: position 88,479,088 of record NC_091987.1, on the reverse strand, counting down.
TCCCGCCTCGCGGTTGTTACCGCCGGTGGTACACAACTACGGCCCGTTTGATTCTAATAGCAAGGAATAGAAGGTTAAGCAATGAAATAGCTCCAAATACTTCCTGAAAATCCATTCAGATGCCATGATGGATTGTTGGTATAAATGGCACACATTGAAGTTTGTTCATAATCTATTGCTATGCTGTGAAACTATCCACAGTATTTCCAGTCAGTGATGACAATCAGGATGGCTGCAAACACAACAAGATCTTTCCATTGCGCTCTCCCCTGTGTCAGCTCCAGCAATGGCCGGCTCATGGTTACTCTTCTAGTCAGTCCTTCCTGCATGCAACCCCATCTATGTGGTCCTTTTCCAGCTGGAATGCATCCCAATTCTTCTTCTTATGCAGTTCCTCGGTGTCGAGGATGACTTGCTTCCACATTAGTAATGAGTTCTCAGGTAACAGATAAGTCCAATGCGGACCTATAATCTCTGTCACAGGTGGGGCAGACGGTGGTTGAAGGGATGGGTGGGTGGGGTGCTTGGGTTGTCATGCGCTCCTTCCGCTGTTTGCGCTTGGCTTCCGCTTGCTCCCGGTGTTCGGTGCCTTCCCGGATGCTTTGAGCGGACTTTGGCCAGGGATTCACAGGTGTCAGTGGGGATGTTGCACTTTTTCAAGGCTTTGAGGGTGTCCTTGAAGCATTTCCGCTGCCCCCACCTGGGACTCGCTTGCCATGTTGGAGCTCGGAGTAGAGCGCTTGTTTTGGGAGTCTAGTATCGGGCATGCGGACGATGTGGCCCGTCCATCGGAGCTGATCGAATGTGGCCAATGCTTCGATGCTGGGGATGTTGGCCTGAGAGAGAACACTGATGTTGGTGCGCCTATCCTGCCAATGGATTTGCAAGATCTTGCGGAGGCAGTGCTGGTGGTAATTCTCGCATGTTTTGCGGTGCCTGCTGTACATAGTCCATGTCTCTGAAGCATATAGGAGAGGGGGTATCGCTACTGCTCTGTAGATCATGAGCTTGGTGCCGGGTTTGGGGTCCTGGTCTTCAAACACTCTCTTCCCCAGGTGACCGAAGGCTGCACTGGCGCACTGAAGGCAGTGTTGGACTTCGTCATTGACGTCTGCCCTTGTTGACAGTAGGCTTCCGAGATATGGAAAATGATCCATGTTGTCCAAGGCCTCGTCATGGACCTGAGGAAGGAACAGTGTTGATCTCGTTGAACTCCCAGCTGATACACAGCATCCTTCTCGCTGAATGTATTCCAAAAACATCAGCCTCTGTTCTATGACTTGATAGAAACATAGAAAATAGCTGCAGGAGCAGACCATTCGGCCCTTCGAGCCTGCACCACCATTCAATATGATCATGGTTGATCATGCAACTTCAGTACCTCACTCCTGCCTTCTCTCCATACCCCCTGATCCCTTTAGCTGTAAGGGCCACATCTAACTCCCTTTTGAATATATCCAATGAAGTGGACTCAACCACTTTCTGTGGTAGAGAATTCCACAGGTTCACCACTCTCTGGGTGAAAAGGTTTCTCCTCATCTCGGTCCTAGATGGCTTACCCCTTATCCTTAGACTGTGTCCCCTGGTTCTGGACTTCCCCAACATCGGGAACATTCTTCCTGCATCTAACCTGTCCAGTCCCGTCAGAATTTTATATGTTTCTATAAGATCCCCTCTCATTCTTCTAAATTCCAGTGAATATAAGTCTAGTCAATCCAGTCTTTCTTCATATGTCAGTCCTGCCATCCTGGGAATCAGTCTGGTGAACCTTCGCTGCACTCCCTCAATAGCAAGAGTGTCCTTCCTCAGATTAGGAGACCAAAACTACACACAATACTAAAGATGTGGCCTCACCAAGGCCCTGTACAACTGCAATAAGGCCTCCCTGCTCCTATACTCAAATCCTCTCGCTATGAAGGCCAACATGCCATTTGCTTTCTTTACTGCCTGCTGTACCTGCATGTCTACTTTCAATGACTGATGTACCATGATACCCAGGTCTCGTTGCACCTCCCCTTTTACTAATCTGTCACCATTCAGATAATATTTTGTCTTCCTGTTTTTGCCACCAAAGTGGATAACCTCACATTTTTCCACATTATACTGCATCTGCCATGCATTTGTCCAGTCACCTAACCTGTCCAAGTCATCCTGCAGCCTCTTAGCATCCTCCTCACAGCTTACACTGCCACCCAGCTTAGTGTCATCTGCAAACTTGGAGCTATTACATTCAATTCCTCAGTGTTGCACCATTAAAGGGGTTGTCAGGATAGTAGCCTCACATGCTTTCCTTTTCACATCTCATTATTTGTTTCTTCTCTTCCAGAGTGGTCCTCAGAATCCATGAAAAACAGCAGCAGTCACAACATCTATCTTTGCACTTTCATCTTGTTAGCATAACCTTCCCAAGTATATAAACAGACCCATCATTGGGCGCGTCATCTGCCTGATGGTAGGACAGATTGGTATTCCACTCTGCATTTGCACTGGAGCAGACCCCTTGAAATTTCAGGCCTTAAAGATAATATAACATATATATATATATATATATATATAGATATATATATTAAAGAAGTAAATCACCAAAATAACAAAAACACAGACCAAATTTCATTGGAATGCCTTATATTTACCGTTCACGTGCAACAATCTGTTATAAAACGTTCCGGCAGCCAACTCTAGATGTTTAATAAATAGTTGAAAGAGAACAGTAATTTTTAAAGTTAACAAAACATCAAAAATAAAAGTTACCTGTAGAATCAAGTGTTGCAGTCGTGTCTGATTGAGGTGCAGCTTCAATGCACCAAGACTAAATACGGCTCTGGCGATTGAGCTGCTCAAATAAATTGGGACCTCCTGTTTATGACTGTATGTTAAAGAAGCAAAGGACTGAGTGAAAACTGTAAACAATGAATTGAACTCTTCAATTCAACCGCTCTTAACAAATCCGTCTGCACAAGGCCAGAGGAGCCTGACCATATGATGGCAATTTAAAAAAATTAACAATTTTTGATTTCTTTTTGCGCACATTGATGTTAGTGTTCAGAAATTTTCCATTTTAGGTACCCAGTTTCGGCAGCAAGCATTCTCTGATCAGTTGCAGTGTGATTTAATGCAATGGAAAGATCTGTGTAAAATGTGTTTTTCCCAGCTATCATCCCACCCTTAGAAAGGTAATACTTGCTTCAGCTTTCCATATCAGACACCATTCATCCTGTACCCTCACTGAATGTGATTGTCACTTTTCACCAAATAAGCCTACACGATGAGCATCTGTTTGTTCTGAACTGGGTTAAGATGACTTAAACTCATTTTATAAAGGGTCTTTATAGCAGTAGACAGAAGAAACTTTCATCAAATTAGTCTGGGCTGGATTTAAATCTAGGACCTTGAAGTGAAAGCTCGATGTACTAACCACCAGACCACACACTTCACTCATACTGGCAACTCTTCACAACATTGCTTCTAAATAAAAAGTAGTTGTTCATCATGGGGTTCATTTCTTAGAGGGATTGAATTGGAAAGCAGGGGTTTAAGTTAAACTTGTATCGAACCTTGGTTAGACCATACTCGGAGTATTGTAAATATTATGTCCTTACTACACAATATAAATGCACACGAGGCCCATACTTGAGAAAAGGTCACTCTGTGACCAGTAACCTTTATTAGCCAGCATTGAAGTGACGAAGATGGGTGGAGCTTCCCTTTTATACCTGAAAGTCCAGGTTAGGAGTGTCTCCCACAAGTTCACCACCTAATGGTCAATGTTCTCATGGTGTACAACTTAGGTCAGTTTATACATGGGTTACAATGATAGTTGAATACATGACATCACCTCCCCGCCAAAGTCTTATTGGGATCACAGGTTAAGTCTCTCTGGTGGTTTACGCTCCCTTGTAGAGTGCCTGAGTTGGGGCTCCGGTTGTTGGGTGCTGGCCTGAGTGTCTGCTGTTTGCGGTGCCTCAGGCATGTCCGGACTTCCCACAGTGACTGGGCTCTCTTCCGCTTGGTTCCGGTGTTTGGTCACCTATGGAAGAGTGAGCTCTATATCGTGTTCTTCCTCTGCTTCTTCTATGGGGTTGCTGAACCTCCTTTTTATTTGATCCATGTGTTTGCGGCAGATTTGTTCATTGGCAAGTTTAACTACCAGAATCCTATTCCCCTCTTTGGCAATCACAGTGCCTGTGAGCTATTTAGGCCCTGCAGCATAGTCGAGGACAAAGACAGGGTCATTGACATCAATACATCGCGCTCTCGCATTCCCATCATGGTAGTCACATTGTGACTGGCGCCTGCTCTTAACAATTTATTTCATGGTGTCTAAGGGATAACCTGGTTTTGAGCGTCCTTTTCATTAGCAGCTCTGCGGGTAGGACCCCTGTGAGAAAGTGTGGTCGGGATCTATTGACCAACAGGAGGCGTGATAAGCGGCTTTGTAGGGAACCCCCTTGGATTCTGAGCATCCCCTGTTTGATTATCTGCACTGCTCGTTCCGCCTGGCCGTTTGAGGCCGGCTTGAATGGTGCTGTTCTGACATGGTTGATACCATTTCCTGCCATGAAGTCCTGGAATTCAATGCTTGTAAAGCACGGGCCATTGTCGCTGACCAAGACGCCTGATAGACCATGGGCGGCGAACATTGCCCGTAGACTTTCTACCGTGGCAGAGGAAGTGCTTGAATTGAGAATGTCACACTCGATCCATTTGGAGTAGGCGTCTACTACAACCCAAAAACATTTTTCCCATCAAAGGATGCGTGACCATGGCTTGGCGGGCCAGGACCAGGGGCTAAGGGAGGCTTCCCTGGGCGCATTGCCCAACTGGGCACACGTGTTGCACCTGTGAACACAAAGTTCCAGGTCTGCATCTATCCCTGGCCACCAAACGTGTGACCTGGCAATTGCCTTCATCATGACAATGCCCGGGTGCTCATTGTGGAGTTCTCTGATGAACATCTCTCTGCCCATCTGGGACATGACTACTTGGTTTCCCCATAGTAGGCAATCGGCCTGAAACGAGAGTTCATCCTTACGCCTTTGAAATGGTTTAAATTCCTCAAGGCATGCCCTGTACGTGGCTGCCCAGTCCCCATTCAGGACACATTTCTTGACTAAAGGCAGCAGCAGGTCTCTATTTGTCCAGACTTTAATCTGACTGGCTGTCACGGGTGAACCTTCGCTTTCGAAAGCTTCAACAACCATGACCATCTCAGCAGCATGCTCAGTTGCCACCTTGGTGGTAGCTAGTGGGAGCCTGCTGAGTGCATCGCCGCAGTTTTCAGTGCCCGGTCTGTGCCGAATTGTATAGTCATAGGCTGCTAACGTGAGTGCCCACCTCTGTATGCGGGCTGATGCATTTGCATTTATGGCCTTGTTGTCAGCCAAAAGGGACGTTAGGGGTTTGTGATTTGTCTCCAGATCAAATTTCCTGCCAAACAGGTACTGGTGCATTTTTTTTTTACAGCATATACACATGCAAGTGCTTCCTTTTCTACCATTCCGTAGGCCCGTTCTGCCTGGGACAGACTCCTGGAGGCATAAGCTACCGGCTGTAACTGACCCTTGGTATTAACATGCTACAACACACACCCGACCCCATAGGACAACACGTCGCACGTTAAAACAAGTTTCTTACATGAGTCATATAGCATTAACCGATTGTTGGAGCATAACAAATTTTGTGCTCTATTAAAAGCCCTTTCCTGGCTGTCCCCCCAGACCCATTCGTGACCTTTGCGTAGGAGCACGTGTAGCGGCTCTAGCAGCATGCTCAATTTGGGAAGAAAGTTACCAAAATAATTCAGGAGCCCCAGGAACGAATGCAGCTCCATCATGTTACGGGGTCTGGGTGCTCTCTGGATCGCTTCTGTTTTGGACGCAGTAGGTCTGATCCCGTCTGCTGCTACCCTCATCCCCAGGAATTCTACCTCTGGAGCTAGGAAGGCGCACTTCGCCTTTTTCAGTCACAGACCTACCCGGTCCAGCTTGCGTAGCACCTCCTCTGGAATCGACTTGAGGAGGCTTTCCATATTTCGTTGAAAGATCGTGGCGGCCGAGCGAATCCCAAACGGACATCTTTTGTACTCAAACAACCCCTTGTGTGTCGTGATGGTGGTCAGCTTCTTTGACTCACTCGCCAGCTCCTGGGTCATGTAAGCTGAGGTCAGGTCCAATTTTGAAAAAAGTTTGCCACCGGATAGCGTCGCAAAGAGGTCCTCCGCTCCCGGTAGCGGCTACTGCTCTTGGAGTGACACCCGATTGATGGTGGCCTTGTAATCACCACATATCCTGACCGACCCATCCGCCTTGAGCACCGGCACAATTGGGCTCGCCCAGACACTGAATTCGACTGGCGAGATGATGCCTTCCCTCAGCAGGCGGTCCAATTCGCCTTCTATCTTTTCCCGCATCACGTACGGCACCACTCTGGCCTTGTGGTGTACTGACCTGGCGTCCGGGTTTATGTGAATCACTACCTTGGTCCCCATGAAAGTACCAATGCCGGGTTCACTCAGAAAGTTGTTAGCCTGTGGAATTCCCTGCCGCAGAGAGTTGTTGATGCCAGTTCATTGGATATATTCAAGAGAGAGTTAGATATGGCCCTTACGGCTAAAGGGATCAAGGGATATGGAGAGAAAGCAGGAAAGGGGTACTAAAGGAACGATCAGCCATGATCTTATTGAATGGTGGTGCAGGCTCGAAGGGCTGAATGGCCTACACCTGCACCTATTTTCTATGTTTCTATATTGAAATAGTGAGTCAAATTTGTCCAGGACCTGTGAGCATGATATTCACTCCACAAAAGAAATTTCATTGACATCGCCCCATTTCCAGTTCATGGCAGCCAGCCAACTCCTCCCCAGCAGTGCGGGACCGTCCCCTTGGACAATCCAGAGTGGCAACCTGTTCTCCGAATCTTTGTGGGTCACGACTACCGTGGCGCTGCCTAGCACCGGAATGATCTCCTTTGTATATGTCCGTAGCTGTGCGTCAATTGGCAATAATTTTGGCCTCCTGGCCTTGGACACCCACAACTTGTCGAACTGTTTGATGCTCATCAGGGACTGGCTGGCTCCATTGATACTGGGATGCCATTGAGGAGCACTTTCATCATTATCGGTGGCGTCCTGGTGTAGGAACTGTATATGTGCTCCACATGAACTCGCTGAACTTCAGCTTCCAGCGATTTCCCCCAGTGTTCATTTGACCTCGTAGGGCTTACATCGCCCCCGTCCTCCTCGTACATCAACCTGGCTGCAGGCTTCCTGCACATACGCGCCAAGTGACCACTGACGTTGCAATTTCTGCAGGTATATTGCTGATACCTGCAAGCTCTGGCTATAAATATAAAATAGTCACTAATAAATCCAGTAGGGAATTCAAGAACCTCTTTATCCAGAAAGTGGTTGTAATGTGGAACTCACTACCACAAGGAATAGTTGAGGCGAATGGCACAGATGCAGTTAAGGGGAAGCTAGATGAGCACATGAGCACATAAGCACATTGGTTGTTACTTCAAAATAATATTAAAACAACAGGGAATATTTTCTGATATGTCTTTCTGGCAGTGCCACCATTGAAGGCTCTTATTATTTGTTAGCAGGAGCCCCATTAAGGGTTCACCATTGTGACCAAGGGTATGCTGTTACCTATGTAAGCTTACTCCTCATTCGAGGGACCGTCTATGATGATGACTTTGAATGCATTTAAAGAAAGTACCACTGGTGAGGCCTGGGGCCTCAGTTATTTACAATCTATATTAATATTGGAAAGTGTGAGGTCATGCACTTTGGCAGAAAAAATCAAAGAGCAAGTTATTATTTAAATGGAGAAAGATTGCAAAATGCTGCAGTACAGCGGGACCTGGGGGTACTTGTGCATGAAACACAAAAGGTTAGTATGCAGGTTCAGCAAGTGATCAGGAAGGCCATTGCAAAGGGGATGGAGTATAAAAGCAGGGAAGTCTTGCTACAGTTATACAGGGTATTGGTGAGGCCTGGAATACTGCGTGCAGTTTTGGTTTCCATATTTACAAAAGGATATACTTGCTTTGGAGGCAGTTCAGCGAAAGTTCAAAAGGTTGATTCTGGAGCTGAGGGGTTTGACTTATGAGGAAAGGTTGAGTAGGTTGGGCCTCTACTCATTGGAATTCAGAAGAATGAGAGGTGATCTTATTGAAACTTATAAGATTACGAAGGGACTTGACAAGGTGGATGCAGAGAGGATGTTTCCACTGATGGGGGAGACTAGAACTAGAGGGCATGATCTTAGAATAAGGGGCCACCCATTTAAAACTGAGATGAGGAGAAATTTCTTTCTCAGAGGGTTGTGGATCTGTGGAATTCGCTGCCTCAGAGAGCTGTGGAAGCTGGTACATTGAATAAATTTAAGACCGAAATAGACAGTTTCTTAAACGATAAGGGAATAAAGGGTTAAGGAAAGCGAGCAGGGAAGTGAACCTGTGTCCATGATTGGATCAGTCATGATCGTATTAAATGGCGGAGCAAGCTCGAGGGGCCGTATGGCCTTCTCCTGCTCCTATTTCTTATGTTCTTATGAAGGGACCAAGTGTAACGAAGCCAAATTTGCTGATGATATAAAGATAAGTGGGAAAGCAAAGGGCTGGATTTTCGGCTCATTTGCACCCCTCGGCGGGGCGCAAAAATGATTTTTTGGTCGTGAAACAAGGCGCTCAAGATTTTGCGCCCGGGCGTAATTTTCCCCAATGGTTTTGCGGCGGCACTAAAACTTAGTGCCCCGCCGTTTTGACCGTTTGGATGACGTAAATCATCGTGCATTGCTGCGCTAGTGCCCCGGGAGGAACTTTAGAGCATTTCGCCCAATTTAGTGTCCACCTGGGAACCCACCCAGAAAAGCCAGATGGACCCAGGGTGCACCAGGTGCTAATGCCGCCATGTTGAAAACAGAGGAGAAAGTTGCAGTTGTGAGTGATTAAAAGGATTGGGAGAAGAACACTACATTACTGCATACTTTTGATTGTGAAGTTTATGTGAGTTTATAATTTGTTCTTAAGGACATTTTAAAAGATGGGAGCCATGCTATGTCAGCCAGTAATCCTGGCTGCTATATTCATATGGTGTCGAGCTGGAAGAAGGCTTATTGATGATAATTTTCAACATCATCGAAGAGACTGCAGACAGATGGGGAGGAGGCCTTACCCCCCACGAGTTTACAGGGAACATCACTCATACCTGCAGCTCTCTGAGGTATAATGTATTAGAAGGCTGCGCTTCCGAAAAGAGGTAGTCACAGAGATATACCAACTCATACAGGCAACTCCTACAGCCTACCAGCGGCAACAGGACTACAATGCCCGTCAAGGTGAAAGTTGTTATGTATGTAACCCTTGGCAACCTGTATCATACCACCACCAGAGGGCATACCGGTTGGAGTTCCAAGGGATCCCAGCATCCCTTGGGAGTACTGTATATAAGCAGGCCTCCCATGCTGTACCAACTCTGAGTTTAATTAAAGGAGCTAAGGTCACATTTACTCATTGCACACAGTACTCAGTCGTATCACTTTATTATAAGCCTAACAATTGGCAATGAGATAATGAACAACCACGCGAAAATGCAAAGAACTTGGTATCCTGGAGAAATTCTCAGAAGCGGACGATTGGGAGGCCTTCAAGGAGCGACTTGACCAATACTTTGTGGCCCACGACCTGGAAGGAGACAAGAACGCTGCCAAACGAAGGGCGATCCTCCTTACCGTCTGTGGGGCAACAACCTATGGCCTCATGAAGAATCTTTTAGCTCCAGTGAAACCAACAACCAAATTGTATGAAAAACTGTGTACACAGGTCCGGGAGCACCTAAAGCCAAAGGAAAGCGTTTTGATGGCAAGGTATCGATTCTACACGAAGGCCAGGAAGTGGCAACCTACGTTGCCGAACTAAGGTGCCTTGCAGGACATTGCAAATTCAATGGATTCCTTGAGTAAATGCTAAGAGACTTTTTTGTGCTTGGCATTGGCCATGAGGTTATCCTTCGCAAACTATTGACTGTTGAAACACAGAATCTGAACAAAGCCATAACGATAGCCCAGGCATTTATGTCCACCAGCAATAACACCAAACAAATTTCGCAGCATAACAAGGTTTCAGCTAGTACTGTACACAAAGTAACGTCGTTTTCAGGCAGGAATGCATATGGCAGAACATACACGCCGGCAGCTGCATGACCTCAGATGGCCCAGAGTCCGCCATCAATCGTTAATGCTTGTTGGCGCTGCGAAGGTAATCATTGGGCCTATCAATGCCGCTTCAAACACTATGCGTGCAAAGGCTGTGGAACAATGTGACACCTCCAGTGAATGTGCAGACGAGCAGCAAACCCTGCAAACCTCCACGTTGCAGAGGAAGATCGATCCATGGTGGATCAGGCTGAACTAGAGACTCGAACCGAGGAGGCAGAAGTGTACGGGGTACACACCTTCACCATGAAATGTCCACCGATCATGTTAAAAGTTGAACTGAACGGAATTGCAGTCTCCATGGAACTGGACACGGGTGCGAGTCAATCTATCATGAGCAAAAAGGCCTTCTACAGGCTGTGGTGCAACAAGGCACACAGGCCGAAACTCAGCTCCATTCACACCAAGCTAAGAACTTACACCAAAGAGCTGATCCCTGTTATTGGCAGCGCAGAAGTAAAAGTCTCCTATGATGGAGCAGTGCACAAACTCCCACTATGGATTGTGCCAGGAGATGGCCCCACACTGCTTGGCAGAAGCTGGCTGGGAAAAATCCGCTGGAACTGGGACAACATCTGAGCACTTTCGTCCGTCGACGATGCCTCATGTGCCCAGGTTCTGAGCAGGTTCCCATCGTTGTTTGAGCTAGGCATTGGAAGTTTCTCAGGGGCAAAGGTGCAGATCCACAAGGCACGGGCGGTACCATATATGATGCGAGAGAAAGTGGAAATTGAGCTGGACAGGCTGCAATGAGAAGGCATCATGGCGCCGGTGGAGTTAAATGAGTGTGCCAGTCCGATTGTTCCGGTTCTCAAAGGCGACGGCGCGTTCAGAATTTGTGGGGACTATAAAGTAACGATTAACCGTTTTTTGCTACAGGACCAGTACCCGCTACCCAAGGCAGACGACTTATTTGCTACCCTGGCTGGAGGAAAAACATTCATCAAGTTGGATCTGACCTCGGCCTACATGACGCAGGAGCTGGCGGAATCTTGGAAAGACCTCACCTGCATCAACACGCACAAAGGTCTGTTCATCTACAATAGATGCCCATTTGAGATTCGTTCGGCCGCGGCAATTTTGCAACGGAACATGGAGAGCCTGCTAAAGTCAGTTCCGCACACTGTGGTCTTCCAGGACAACATACTGGTCACAGGTCGGAACACCATCGAACACTTGCAGAACCTGGAAGAGGTTTTAAGTTGGCTAGATCGCGTGGGACTCAGGTTGAAACGCTCGAAGTGTGTTTTCCTGGCGCCAGAGGTCGAGCTCTTAGGAAGAAGAATCGCGGCAGATGGCATCAGACCCACCGACGCCAAGACGGAGGCCATTAAGAAAGCGCCAAGACCACAGAACATGACAGAGCTGTAGTTGTTCCGGGACTCCTCAACTATTTTGGTAATTTCCTACCCGCTAGAACCCCTACACGTGTTGCTACGCAAGGGAGATGACTGGGTATGGGAGAAATCACAAGAGGTTGCTTTTTGGAAAGCCAGAAATCTGTTATGTTCCAATAAACTGCTTGTTCTGTATAACCCATGTAAACGATTAGTGCTAGCTTGCGATGCGGGGTCGGGTGTGTGTTACAACAGGCTAACGAAACGGGAACATTGCAACCGGTCACCTATGCATTCAGGAGTTTGTTCAAGGCCAAAAGGGTTACAGCATGTTTGAAAAAGAAGCTCTGGCATGCGTTTACAGGATAAGAAAAATGCACCAGTATCTGTTTAGTCTCAAGTTTGAGCTAGAAACTGACCATAAGCCGCTCATATCGCTATTCTTAGAGAGCAAAGGGATTAACACCAATGCCTCTGCCCGCATCCAAAGATGGGCGCTCACACTGTCTGCATACAACTATGTAATCCGCCACAGACCAGGCACAGAGAACTGCGCTGATGCTCTCAGTTGGCAACCATTGCCCACCACAGGGGTGGAAATGACATAGCCTGCAGACTTGCTCTTAGTGATGGATGTATTCGAAAACAAAAAGTCATCCGTTACGGCCCACCAGATCAGGACCTGGACCAGCCAGGATCCTTTACTGTCCCTGGTAAAAAAACTGTGTCCTCCATGGGAGCTGGTCCAGCGTCCCAGCGGAAATGCATGAAGAGATTAAGCCGTTCCAGTGGCGCAAAGACGAAAAGTCGATACAGGTGGACTGTCTTTTGTGGGGTAATAATGTGGTTTTGCCTAAGAAAGGCAGGGAAATGTTCATATGTGACCTACACAATACCCAACCAGGAATTGTAATGATGAAAGATACAGCCAGATCCCATATCTGGTGGTCCGGCATCGACTCAGACTTAGAGTCATGCATGCGCCAATGCAAAACTTGCTCTCAACTGAGCAATACACCCAGAGAGGCACCGCTAAGTTTGTGGTCATGGCCCTCCAAACCGTGGTCTAGGATCCACGTTGACTTTGCCTCAGACAGAAGCCGAGCATCACTATAATGAAAGCCATGCAGCCACACGCAACATCATCGAAAAGACAATTGGAGTGCTCAAGTAGCGCTTCCGATGCCTGGACCACTCTGGAGGCTGACTGTAATACTCCCCTCAGCAGGTCCCTGAGTTCATTGTGGTGTGCTGCATGCTACACAACTTAGTCATCATGAGGGGACAGGAATTGCCAATGGGGATTGCAGGACCACCTCAGGAGAAAGGAGGGGGGAGGAGGAGGAGGAGGAGGAGGAGGAGGAGGAAGACGAGGAAGAGGAGCCTGGCGAGGAACCCATGCCACCACCACCAGCACCACCACCACAACTACAACCACAGGGGAGGCCTCGTGGAGCTTTCGCCGCTGCAAAAGCCTTACGTCGGCAGCTCATAATTGAACACTTTGCTTGAAGAGTGTACGGCACGTTTGACCATTGCCTGGGCATTCGATCCCGTCATGTTGACTATTCTCCCTCTTATTCTGCAAACGAGACACTACACAGGAATGGTTAAGGTGAACAAAAGAATTTATTAAACATTGTAAACTTTGTCAACTTTGTAAACTTAATTGTGAAACTTTAATAAAATAACATAAATTAGCTGCATCCAGCAGTGTGATCATTCAACAACAACAATAACATTATCAACAACATCATCCAGAATATAATAATAATGCAACATAAAACATAATTATAATGCAACATAAACATCCAGCATCAACAACGTAATGCAGCAACCCCTGCACCACTATATTTTACCACTGGCTCCCCCCCCCCCCACACTCATCCCCCTCCCTTGCCTGCTGCTCCTAACCCAAGTGCTCCCAAGATGGAGTGTAGCAAGGTTGCCAGAGTGCTGCTGTGTTGGGGGCAGAGACAATGGAGATGCCGTCTGGGGACACACTGGATCAGCTTGTGTTATGGAAGGCTTGGCTTCTGACTGGCGAGCCTCTTCATCGGCGTCGCCAGTCACAGGTGGTTGGGGTTTGGGTGTGACAGTGGGGAATGCAGAGAGTATGGCGGAAGGGTTTATGGACTGCATCACCTTCCCAAGCTGAAGCAGAGCTTGTGCCTGTGATGCATCATATTCTGCAAGGGTTCACGCCACACTCTCCGGGACTCTACTGTCACTGCTGGAGGCCACCAGCCTCATGTGGGTGTTGATGGCCTCGCAGGTATCACGGTTCGCACTGACAATCTGCGACCCTACCCCCGCAATGGTTGCAGTGAGACTCTCGATGGTTACGAGAATCCTACCCAGGATCAAGGAGCTGACAGGTGAGCCTGATGCTCTCCCTGGACAGTCCCACCATGTCCGCTTCCACGTCTGCCTGTCTGTCAGCAGGCCGACTTTGCCGACTCACCCTCCGGAGAGATGGCATATGGGATTCGACCCTAGCACTGCGTTGCTGCACGTCACTGGTCCCAGGAGCCTTGTCGAACCCCGAGAAAGTTACGTCATCGTCCTCAGACGAAATGAGTGCCGTTGGTAAAAGAGGGGTGGATTGCATCCGCACCCCCCCACCCCCGGAGTTGGCTGATCTGTATCTTTCTCCTCCTCTTCTTCCTCCTCCTGCACATGTGGAGTGGTCCCTTGAAGGATGCGGAGCCTGTGACTGGTCATCTGGAAGTAGAAAACAACAGACGAGTGGTTAGCAGCAGGGGAGGGGGCAGGGTGACATGAGGAAGGTCACATAGCAGAGGCCCATTTTAAGGTCCGCCGCTACTCAATTATATGTAGTCCACAGACACTGCATCACATTGCTCCAATCCAGCCCAGGGAGTGTGCAGGACTTACCCTCAGTTTCCGAGTGGGGGTCAGCTTGAAAGATCATTGAACTTCTTTCAGCACTGTGTGCCACTCCTGACCACAGTGTCTGAGGCAGAGACCTCCTGAGCGATTTCCTTTCAAATGTGCTTGAAAATCGATGAGCTTCATTGGAACAGTGCAGGAGTCCGAGGACGGAGATATCAGATTGGAGTGGAGAATTAAAGTGACAGGCGACCGGAAGCTCAGGGTCACACTAATGGACTGAACGGAGGTGTTCAGCAAAGCGGTTACCCAATCTATGCTTGGTCTCCCCAATGTAGAGGAGACCACATCGTGAGCAGCGAATACAGTATACTAAATTGAAAGAAGTACAAGTAACTCGCTGGTTTACCTGGAAGGAGTATTTGGGGCCCTGGATAGTGGGAAGGGAGGAGGTAAAAGGGCAGGTGTTGCATCTCCTGCGCTTGCACGGGAAGGTGCTGTGGGAAAGGGAGGGGTTGCTGGGGGTGACTACGGAATGGACCACGGTGTCGTGGAGGGAGCGGTCCTTTCAGAACGCTGAGAAGGGAGGGGAGGGGAAGATGTGATTGGTGGTGGGATCACGCTGGAGGTGGAGGAGGGTGATCCATAGAATGTGGAGGCTGGTGGGGTGAAAGATGAGGGCAAGGGGAACCCTGTCGTGGTTCTGAGAGGGAGGGGAAGGGGTGAGAGTAGAGGTGCGGGAGATCAAACGGACACGGTCGAGGGCCATGTTTATCACGGCGGAGGGGAATCCTCGGTTGAGGAAAAATGAAGACGTGTCAGAGGCATTAGTGTGAAAGGTGGCGTCATCAGAGCAGATGCAACGGAGATGGTAAACTGGAAGAATGGAATGGAGTCCTTACAGGATGTGGGGTGGGAGGAATTGTAGTCCAGGTAGCTGTTGGAGTCAGTGGGCTTATAGTGGATACTAGTGGAAAGTCTATCCCCAGAAATGGAGACAGAGAAGTCAAGGAAGGGAAGAGAAGAGTCGGAGATGGACCATGTGAAGGTGAGGAAAGGGTGGCAATTGGATGCAAAGTGAATAAAATTTTCACGTTCAGGGCAAGAGCAGGAAACAGCACCAATACAGTCGTCAATGTACCGGAAAAAGAGGTGATGGAGGGGACCCGAGTAGGCCTGGAACAAAGAATGTTCCACATATCCCACGAAAAGGCAGGCACAGCTTGGATCTATGTGGGTTCCCATAGCAACACCTTTAATTTGGAGGAAGTGAGTGGAGTTGAAGGAGAAGTTGTTCAATGTGAGAACAAGTTCAGCCAGGCGGAGGAGGGTGGTAGGGAATGGGGACTGGTTGGGCCTATACTCGAGGAAGAAATGGAGCGCTCTCAGGACATCCTGGTGGGGGGTGGCAGTGTAGAGGGTTTGGACGTCCATTGTGAAAAGGAGACGGTTGGGGCCGGGAAACTGGAACTCTTAAAGTGACTGACGGTGTCGGAGGAGTCGCGGATGTAGGTGGGAAGAGAGTGGACAGGGGAGAAAAATAGTCAAGAGTCAAGGAAGAAAAATAAGTTCTGTGGGGCAAGAACAGGCTGAAAGGATGGTTCTACCGGGGCAGTCATGTTTGTGGAACTTGGGCACGAGGTAGAAGCGGGCTGTGCGGTTTTGGGGAACTCATCATCATCATCATAGACAGTCCCTCGCAATTGAGAAAGACTTCCTTCCACTCTAAAAATGAGTCCTTAGGTGGCTGAACAGTCCAATACGAGAACCACAGTCCCTGTCACAGGTGGGACAGATAGCTGTTGAAGGAAGGGGTGGGTGGAACTGGTTTGCCGCACGCTCTTTCCGCTGCCTGCGCTTGATTTCTGCATGCTCTCGGCGATGAGACTCGAGGTGCTCAGCGCCCTCCCGGATACACTTCCTCCCCTTAGGGCGGTCTTTGGCCAGGGACTCCCAGGTGTTGGTGGGGATGTTGCACTTTATCAGGGAGGCTTTGAGGGTGTCATTGTAACGGTTCCTCTGCCCACCTTTGGCTCGCTTGCCATGAAGGAGTTCTGAGTAGAACGCTTGCTTTGGGAGCCTCGTGTCTGGCCTGCCCTGCGGAGTTGATCAAGTGTGGTCAGTGCTTCAATGCTGGTGATGTTCGCCTGGTGAGGATGCTAACGTTTCTGCATCTGTCCTACCAGGGGATTTGCAGGATCTCGTGGATGCCATCGTTGGTGGTATTTCTCCAGCGACTTGAGGTGTCTACTGTACATGGTCCATGTCTCTGAGCCATACAGGAGGGCGGGTATTAATACAGCCCTGTAGACCATGAGCTTGATGGTGGATTTGAGGGCCTGGTCTTCAAACACTCTTTACTTCAGGCAGCTGAAGGCTGCACTGGCGCACTGGAGACGGTGTTGAATCTCGTCGTCAATGTCTGCTCTTGTTGATAAGAGGCTTCCGATGTATGGGAAATGGTCCACGTTGTCCAGGGCCGCGCTGTGGATCTTGATGATTGGGGGGGAGCGAGTGTTGTGCGGCGAGGACAGGCTGGTGGAGGGCCTTTGTCTTACGAATGTTTAGCGTAAGGCTCATGCATTCGTACGCCTCAGTAAATACTGGACTATGACTTGGAGTTCAGCCTCTGTATGTGCGCAGACGCAGGCGTCGTTCGTGTACTGTAACTCGATGACAGACGTTGGGGTGGTCTTAGACCTGGCCTGGAGTCGACGAAGGTTGAACAAGTTCCCACTGGTTTTGTAGTTTAGTTCCACTCCAGCGGAGAGCTTGTTGACTGTGAGGTGGAGCATGGCAGCAAGGAAGATTGAGAAGGGGGTTGGGGTGATGACACAGCCCTGTTTGACCCCTGTCCGGACGTGGATTGGGTCTGCAATGGATCCATTGGTAAGGATCACGGCCTGCATGTCGTCATGGAGCAGGTGGAGGATGGTGACGAACGTTTGGGGCATCCGAAATGGAGGAGGACGCTCCATAGGCCCTCGCGGTTGACAATGTCAAAAGACTTTGTAAGGTCGAAGAAGGACATGTATAAGGGCTGGCGCTGTTCCGGTCAGTTTTCCTGCAGCTGTCGCACTGTAAAAATCATGTCCGTTGTGCCCCATAGGGGATGAAATCCGCACTGTGACTGAAGGAGGAGCTCCTCAGCCACAGGGAGAAGACGGTTGAGGAGGACTCTAGCGACGACTTTCCCAGTGGCTGATAGTAGGGAGATTCCTCTGTTGTCGGACTTGTCCCCTTTTCTAAAGATGATCACGATCACTGCATCTCTGAGATATCCCGGCATGCTCTCCTCCCTTCAGATGAGAGAGATGAGCTCATGTGTTCGCGCCAACATCGCCTTTCTGCCATACTTCAGGGCCTCAGTGGGGATTGCA
This sequence comes from Pristiophorus japonicus, assembly GCF_044704955.1. Classification (NCBI taxonomy): domain Eukaryota; kingdom Metazoa; phylum Chordata; class Chondrichthyes; family Pristiophoridae; genus Pristiophorus; species Pristiophorus japonicus. Next base: position 88,461,301 of record NC_091987.1, on the reverse strand, counting down.
TCCGCTTCCTCTTCTGAAGCTGTCTTATGGCTACGAGGTTGGTGGCTGTGGATGTGGAGGGAAGATCTCCAGAGGAGATGAGGTCAGTGACGGTCTGGGAGTGTAAGGGGATGAAGCTCAGACCTTTGCTGAAAACTGATTGTTTGGGATCAGAGAGGGGAAGGTCAGAGGAGATAGTGAAAACACGGCAGGGGGTGAGATTGGCTAAAGTAGACTGGGAACACAGACTAAATGGTGGCACAATTAAGGAACAGTGGAGAACTTTTAAGGAGCTCTTTCATAGTGCTGAACAAAAATATATTCCAGTGATAAAGAAGGGTGGTAAGAGAAGGGATAACCAGCCGTGGATAACCAAGGAAATAAAGGAGAGTATCAAATTAAAAACCAATGCGTATAAGGTGGCCAAGGTTAGTGGGAAACCAGAAGATTGGGAAAATTTTAAACGACAGCAAAGAATGACTAAGAAAGCAATAAAGAAAGGAAAGATAGATTACGAAAGTAAACTTGCGCAAAACATAAAAACAGATAGTAAAAGCTTTTACCGATATATAAAATGGAAAAGAGTGATTAAGTAAATGTTGGTCCCTTAGAAGATGAGAAGGGGGATTTAATAATGGGAAATGTGGAAATGGCTGAGACCTTAAACAATTATTTTGCTTCGGTCTTCACAGTGGAAGACACAAACACCATGCCAAAAATTGCTGGTCACGGGAATGTGGGAAGGGAGGACCTTGAGATAATCACTATCACTAGGGGGGTAGTGCTGGACAGACTAATGGGACTCAAGGTAGACAAGTCCCCTGATCCTGATGAAATGCATCCCAGGGTATTAAAAGAGATGGCGGAAGTTATAGCAGATGCATTTGTTATAATCTACCAAAATTCTCTGGACTCTGGGGAGGTACCAGCGCATTGGAAAGCAGCTAATGTAATGCCTCTGTTTAAAAAAGGGGGCAGACAAAAAGCAGGTAACTATAGGCCGATTAGTTTAACATCTGTAGTGGGGAAAATGTTTGAAGCTATCATTAAGGAAGAAATAGCGGGACATCTAGATAGGAATAGTGCAATCAAGCAGACGCAACACGGATTCATGAAGGGGAAATCATGTTTAACTAACTTACTGGAATTCTTTGAGGATATAATGAGCACGGTGGATAGAGGTGTACCGATGGATGTGGTGTATTTAGATTTCCAAAAGGCATTCGCTAAGGTGCCACACAAAAGGTTACTGCAGAAGATAGAGGTATGCGGAGTAAGAGGAAATGTATTAGCATGGATAGAGAATTGGCTGGCTAACTGAAAGCAGAGAGTCGGGATTAATAGGTCCTTTTCGGGTTGGAAATCGGTGGTTAGTGGTGTGCCACAGGGATCGGTGCTGGGACCACAACTGTTTACAATATACATAGATGACCTGGAAGAGGGGACAGAGTGTAGTGTAACAAAATTTGCAGATGACACAAAGATTAGTGGGAAAGCGGGTTGTGTAGAGGACACAGAGAGGCTGCAAAGAAATTTAGATAGGTTAAACGAATGGGCTAAGGTTTGGCAGATGGAATACAATGTTGGAAAATGTGAGGTCATCCACCTTGGAAAAAAAAACAGTAAAAGGGAATATTATTTGAATGGAGAGAAATTACAACATGCTGCGGTGCAGAGGGACCTGGGGGTCCTTGTGCATGAATCCCAAAAAGTTAGTTTGCAGGTGCAGCAGGTAATCAGGAAGGCGAATGGAATGTTGGCCTTCATTGCGAGAGGGATGGAGTACAAAACCAGGGAGGTCCTGCTGCAACTGTACAGAGTATTGGTGAGGCCGCACCTAGAGTACTGTGTGCAGTTTTGGTCACCTTACTTAAGGAAGGATATACTAGCTTTGGAGGGGGTACAGAGACGATTCACTAGGCTGATTCCGGAGATGAGGGGGTTACCTTATGATGATAGATTGAGTAGACTGGGTCTTTACTCGTTGGAGTTCAGAAGGATGAGGGGTGATCTTATAGAAACATTTAAAATAATGAAAGGGATAGACAAGATTGAGGCAGAGAGGTTGTTTCCACTGGTCGGGGAGACTAGAACTAGGGGGCACAGCCTCAAAATACGGGGGAGCCAATTTAAAACCGAGTTGAAAAGGAATTTCTTCTCCCAGAGGGTTGTGAATCTGTGGAATTCTCTGCCCAAGGAAGCAGTTGAGGCGAGCTCATTGAATGTATTCAAATCACAGTTAGATAGATTTTTAACCAATAAGGGAATTAAGGGTTACGGGGAGAGGGCGGGTAAGTGGAGTTGAGTCCACGGCCAGATCAGCCATGATCTTGTTGAATGGCGGAGCAGGCTCGAGGGGCTAGATGGCCTACTCCTGTTCCTAATTCTTATGTTCTTATGTTCTTATGTTCTTGCAAAATTATTTCATTGTTATCTGATTGCCAGAAAGCAGACTGTAAGTGAGGCATTGACAAGCTTCCATGTAATAGGAACACATGGAGAAAGAGGACAGACTAAATTAATCTCTGGCATTTCCCTACATTGCAACAGTGACTGCACTTCACAGGCCCTTCATTGGCTGTGAAGTGCTTTGAGACATCAGAGGTCATGAAAGGTGCTATATAAATCCAACGTTTTTTTTTCTGTATGACACTAACTTTCACAACTAAATGTGAGCTTCAGAGCCTGTGGCAGTTTGCTTGTTAAAATCAATTTCATGATGGCGGTTGGTCTGGATTTTCTCCCTTGAACTGATATTAGAGTATGTCAAGACTGGCCTCCTCAGAAGTCTAGCGCTTGTGGTTTGTGAACTGTCTCTAGTAAAAGTCTAGCCCCTTGAATTATAAGCTATATTGTAACGTAAATAGTAAAGTATCTAGAGATACTATAAATTGAAGGAGTGCATGCACAGTGACAGACGTGTGCCTAATCTTTTGGCCAGCCTAAATGCCATTAAGTTGCAATGACTTGAGGTGTGAAGCCCTTCGAAGTTGAGTGAGATGAAGCTTTCAATTGTACAGGGAATCTTGAATGTCTGCCCTGCTGAAAGAAAGAAAGTCTTGCATTCATATAGTGCCTTTCATGACCTCAGGATGTCCCAAAGCTCTTTACAACCAATGTAGTCACTGTTGTAATGTAGGAAACGTGGCAGCCAATTTGCACACTGCAAGCTCCCACAAACAACAATATAATAATGACCAGATAATCTGTTTTAGTCATGTTGATTGAGGGCTAAATATTGGCTAGGGCACCAGGGATAGTTCCTCTGCTCTTCTTTGAAATAATGTCATGGGATCTTTTTATATCCACCTGAGAGGGCAGAGGAGGCCTTAGTTTAATGGGAAAATAGAGAACGAGAGGAAGCTTGCAGGGAACATTAAAATGGATTGCAAAAGCTTCTATAGATATGTAAAGAGAAAAAGGTTAGTAAAGACAAACGTAGGTCCCCTGCAGTCAGAATCAGGTGAAGTCATAACTGGGAACAAAGAAATGGAAGACCAATTGAACAAGTACTTTGGTTCGGTATTCACTAAGGCGGACACAAACAACCTTCCGGATATAAAAGGAGTCAGAGGGTCTAGTAAGAAGGAGGAACTGATGGAAGTCCTTATTAGTCGGGAAATTGTGTTGGGGAAATTGATGGGATTGAAGGCCAATAAATCCCCAGGGCTTGATGGTCTGCATCCCAGAGTATTCAAGGAGGTGGCCTTGGAAATAGCGGATACATTGACAGTCATTTTCCAACATTCCATAGACTCTGGATCAGTTCCTATGGAGTGGAGGGTAGCCAATGTAACCCCACTTTTTAAAAAAGGAATGAGAGAGAAAACAGGGAATGGCAGGCAGTGACTAGTGGGGAACCGCAAGGTTCTGTGCTGGAGCCCCAGCTGTTCACATTGTACATTAATGATTTAGACGAGGGGATTAAATGTAGTATCTCCAAATTTGCGGATGACACTGAGTTGGGTGTCAGTGTGAGCTGCGAGGAGGATGCTATGATGCTGCAGAGTGACTTGGATAGGTTAGGTGAGTGGGAAAATGGCAGATGAAGTATAATGTGGATAAATGTGAGGTTATCCACTTTGGTTGTAAAAACAGAGAGACAGACTATTATCTGAATGGTGACAGATTAGAAAAAGGGGAGGTGCAACGAGACCTGGGTGTCATGGTACATCAGTCATTGAAGGTTGGCATGCAGGTACAGCAGGCGGTTAAGAAGGCAAATGGCATGTTGGCCTTCATAGCGAGGGGATTTGAGTACAGTTGTACAGGGCCTTGGTGAGGCCACACCTGGAGTATTGTGTACAGTTCTGGTCTCCTAACTTCAGGAATGACATTCTTGCTATTGAGGGAGTGCAGCGAAGGTTCACCAGACTGATTCCCGGGATGGCGGGACTGACATATCAAGAAAGACTGCATCAACTGGGCTTGTATTCACTGGAGTTCAGAAGAATGAGAGGGGATCTCATAGAAACGTTTAAAATTCTGACGGGTTTAGACAGGTTAGATGCAGGAAAAATGTTCCCAATGTTGGGGAAGTCCAGAACCAGGGGTCACAGTCTAAGGATAAGGTGTAAGCCATCTAGGAACGAGATGAGGAGAAGCTTCTTCACCCAGAAAGTGGTGAACCTGTGGAATTCTCTACCACAGAAAGTTGTTGAGGCCAATTCACTAAATATATTCAAAAAGGAGTTAGATGTAGTCCTTACTACTAGGGGAATCAAGGGGTATGGCGAGAAAGCAGGAATGGGGTACTGAAGTTGCATGTTCAGCCATGGCCTACTCCTGCACCTATTTTCTATGTTTCTATGTCTCATCTGAAAGACGCACCTCTGACAGTGTAGCGGTCCCTCAGCACTGCACTGGAGTGTCAGCCTAGATATTTGTGCTCAAATCTCTGCAGTGGGACTTGAAACCACAATCTTCTGACTCAGAGGCGAGGGCACTCCCACTTAAAAAATATATATATTTATTGAAAATTAAAAACAGTTACAACATAGTGACCATTCCATCGGATCATACAAATCCATTCCACCACTCTGAAAAAAACGTATTAACATCAAACCTGAAGTTTAATTTGTCGCCCGTAACATATAATAATCTATTTTACTTTAAAAATTGATTATAACATACTATCTTTAAATTCCTTTCTGAATAAAACATCCACAGAACCGTATAATGATCTTTTGACTTATATTTAAAATACTCTTTTAGGTTTATTCTCCTCCCCTTAAAAAACAGAGCATTTCTTCTTTGCACAGTCAAAAATCTAGCCAAACTGAACATTAAATTAATTGCCGCACTGCTAGACACGAGCAGACGCTCCTGCAATCTCCATCTCAAAATTGAGTCCCACTGGATTCCCATTCTCGCTCTTCAGTTCCCACCCAGCAAGAAGCCTCACAAAACTGTTGAACATAGTACATACAATCCTTTAACTGCGGACATAACACCACTAAGTGGGACAGAGCCTCATCCCATGTCCCACCTCCACACACCCTGTTCTGTATATAAACACTACCAATGTGTAAGACTTGCCATCAGGGGGCGCACCTGTGGGAGACCCAAGGGTCACCTGCACATAGAAACATAGAAACATAGAAAATAGGTGCAGGAGTAGGCCATTCGGCCCTTCTAGCTTGCACCGCCATTCAATGAGTTCATGGCTGAACATGCAACTTCAGTACCCCATTCCTGCTTTCTCACCATACCCCTTGATTCCCCTAGTAGTAAGGACTTCATCTAACTCCTGTTTGAATATATTTAGTGAATTGGCCTCAACAACTTTCTGTGGTAGAGAATTCCACAGGTTCACCACTCTCTGGGTGAAGAAATTCCTCCTCATCTCGGTCCTAAATGGCTTCCCCCTTATCCTTAGGCTGTGTCCCCTGGTTCTGGACTTCCCCAACATTGGGAACATTCTTCCTGCATCTAACCTGTCTAACCCCGTCAGAATTTTAAACGTTTCTATGAGGTCCCCTCTCATTCTTCTTGCACACCTTGGGCAAGCAGGTATAAAAGGCAATCTACCATGCTGCCTCCTCACTCTGGAGTTACAATAAAGAGACCAAGGTCACAACAGTTTGAGCTTAAGATATACAGTCTTGTGGAGTTATTCTAAACGTAACAATTGATGACAAGTAACAGATCACGAACTTTCATGCAGTTATGGCTGCCGTTGGTATTCTTGAGAGATTAGTTGAGGGTGATGACTGGGAAGCCTTCGTTGAGCGTCTTGACCAGTACTTCATGGCCAACGAGCTGGAAAAGAAAAAACCGTGGTCAAGTGCAGGGCGATTCTCCTCACCGTTTGCGGGTCCACGATATATGGCCTTATCAAAAATCTGCTAGCACTGACAAAACCGATGGAGAAGACATATGAAGAGCTGTGCACGCTGGTTCGGGAAAACCTCAAGCCGAAGATGAGCATCTTGATGGTCAGGTATCGCTTTTATACGCACCACCGCTCTGAGGGCCAGGACGTGGCGAGCTATGTCGCCGACCTAAGACGCCTTGCAAGACCATGCGTATTTGCTGGATTTTTGGGGGAAGTGTTGCGGGACTTTTTCGTGCTTGGAATCGGCCACAATGTCATTCTTCGCTAACTGCTGTCTGCCAAATCTCTAGATCTGAGCAAGGCTATCACAATAACCCAGGCTTTTATGTCCATGAATGATAACACTAAACAGATATCATTGCAGCATCGAACTCACCGGCATGTACTGTGCATAAAATAAAATCTTCAGCAGGAAGAACTATACATGGCAGGGCCTGCACGCCCGCAGAGGTCAGACCTAGGATGACTCAGAGCCCACCGTGGGGCGTGAATGCGAATCCACTAGCACCGTGTTGGCGCTGCATGGGTAATCAGTGAGCCCACCAATGTCGATTCAAGCACTACATGTGCAAGGGTTGTGTTACAATGGGGCACCTCCAGCGAATGTGCAAATGTGCTGCGACTCACCTTGTGGCAGAGTCGGCAGAAGATGACCGATGCGGTGCAGACCATGCTGAATGAGCAGGAGAGGCAACTCAACCTGAGGATGAAGAGGAAGTGTATGGGATACACACCTTCACCACCAAAAGCCCTCCGACAATGTTAAAAGCTAAATTTAACGGCACTTCAGTTTCCATGGAATTGGACACGGGGGCAAGTCATTCAGTAATGAGCCAGAAGGCTTTCGAGAGGCTGTGGGATGACAGAGCACAACGGCCCAAGCTGATCTCGATTCAGGCAACGCTGTGCACCTACACCAAGGAACTGATACCAGTTATTGGTAGTGCGGACATAAGAGTATCCTATGGGGGAGCGGTGCATGATTTGCCGCTGTGGATTGTTTCAGGTGATGAGCCAACGCTGCTTGGTAGAAGGTGGATGGGGAAGATTCGATGGAACTGGGAAGACCTCTGTGTACCTTCTCCGGTGAACGACTGAGCAAGTCCCCACCTTCAGCTGAACCAGGCATTGAAGTGCAGATCCATTTGCAGGTCCCTGAGGCACAGGCCGCTCATCACGACCACGAGGAGGTAACGATCAACCGAGCAGCGGTACAGGTGCGGTACCCACCACCCAAAGCCGACAACCTCTTCGCGACGATGGAAGAGGCTCCAAGTCGACCAAGCAGAGTGGGACCCCGGCCGAAACAATCCGAATGCGTCTTCCCGACGCCAGAGGCAAAATCCCTGGGGAGGAAGATCGTGGCAGTCGGCATCACGGACACGGACGAGAGTGTGTCCAGACCACGGAACGAAAGTGCATCCAGACCACAGGACGAGAGTGCGTCCAGACCATGCGATGTCGCCGCAACGAAACAGAGGCATGTGTTGCCCAGCAAGGAAGATGACTGGGCTTGGGGCAAAGGTAAAGGGGTGGCCACTGAGAATGTCAGGAACCCACTACATTCCAATAAGTTGTTTGTACTGTGTAATCCATGTGAGCGCCCATTCGTGCCAAATGATGTATTATCATATGGGGTTGGTGGTACCTTACAACAAGCCAAAGTAGCGGGCGAACACCAACCGGTCATATATGTATCTAACAAAGTACTTGTAGCAAGTGATGTGTTATCACACTGGGTTGGGCGTGTTGTACAACAAGCCAAAACAACGGGCGAATCCCAACCGGTTGTACATGTATCCAATAAGTTACCCAAGGCTGTAGCCTGGGTTCATGGGACAAAAGAGATGTACCAAAGTGTGTCCCAATATTTGTTTGAGTCAGACAAGCTGCCAATCTCACAGTTTTTGGAGAGCAGAAGCACCATTATCAATGCTTTGTTTCGAATAGGTCTAACACCGTCTGTGCCCTGTAACATGATCTGCCACGGGTCAGGCACGGAGAACGGCGCTGATACTCTCAGTTGGCTACTATTGCCCATCACCGGGGTGGAAACGGCACAGCCCGTAGACCTGCTCGTTGTTATGGAAGTGCTAGAAAGCGAGGGGTCAACCGTAATGGCTCCCCAGACTAAGATCTGGACCAGCCAGGATCCCACGTTATCGCCTGCTAATGACGAACCGCTAGACGGGATGTTGCAGCTTATCCGTCGCAAAGAACGTAATGTTCATCCCATCAGATTGGCCCCTATGGGGCAACCCTGCAACGTTGCAAAGAAAGTCAGGGAGGCTACACACAGTCGGTGGTCCGGGGTCTCCATACCACGGGACCATGCAACCTCCCGCTGCTACGGAAAGTCTCAAGGCCATATCTGCCATCTTTGGCTTGCCGGACCTTAGGGTCAGCGACAATAGTCCGGAACGGGCAGCCCAAATCATAAAGCCGAGCACCACATGTGTCACGGTAGACTCCCCACAGACCCGGCTATCCTGGGTGCTACGCAGTCACCGGGCTGAATCACTCATAACCGGGCCTTCCGTATGTTATCAGCAGAGAATGCACCATGATCGTACGGCTCCTCCATGCGACATCAGAATAAATGATGTTGACCATGATCATGGCCCCAGATGGGCTGCTAGCACTCTATTAGTCAAAGAGGGGAATGGAGTGTTTGTGATTAAAATTGAGTTTTTGTTGTGAAACCATGTAATTGGCAAACGCAGAAAGCATTTGGACCAGACCAAACTGCGAACTACAGATAACCAGGGACTACTGGAAAGAACCTGGCCCCCAGCGACCCACTAACACAATCGACCTCGCTGTCAACTACGAGGATGAACCCACCATGCTTGACAGTCTGATCAGACCAGCCGCGCTGCCTTGCAGCAATGATCCGACCGACTCACCCATGCCAGGACTTCAACTCAGGCGATCAACCCGGGAATGCAGAGCCCTGGATCGCCTCAACTTGTAAATAACTTGTACATAAGACTTTAGGGGGGAATGATGTTATGTATATAAACACTACCAACGTGTAAGACTTGTCACCGGGGGGCGCACCTGTGGGAGACCCAAGGGTCACTGCACACTCTGGGTAAGCAGGTATAAAAGGCAGTCTACCATGCTGCCTCCTCACTCTGGAGTTACAATAAAGAGACCAAGTTCACAACAGTTTGAGCTGAAGATGTACAGTCTTGTGGAGTTATTCTAAACATAACACACCCAATCGTAATAAGACTACCGTGATAAAAATACGGATATGAGCCAATTTGAAATCCAGTTCAATCCACTCTGGACATTTAAAATTCACCCACACTCCCTTCCAAATCCTGTTGAAGTCCAGCAGTGGAAATTTTGACAGTTCGCAAATGCCAGTTCTCGGCGCATGTGCATCGCGCACCAAGAACCGGCACTTGCGAGGCCTCTTCGGGCGTGTGTGCACATCCTACACACTCGGAGAGACGGCAATTTACGGCCCATTGTTGTATTCCATATAAAATATTCCCTGTCCTCCCATCTCACTTCATTTCATAAAATGCTGAAAACAACTCTTCCAAAAACTTGTATTTGACTTCTGAAGAAATCTCTTCACCTATTTGATTCTAAAGGATTTTTTCTTCAATTCAATATCTGGGAAATTGAGTCCTCCCTGATTTCTCCGTCCAATGATGGTATTGTAAGCAACCAAGGCTGGTTTCCCTTCCCATAAAAACCTCACACAAGCTGATGGACTTTTCCACCCACTCAGGAATATCCTCCACTGTCAATAGTTTAAATAGCAGGAGAGCTGACATCACTGTTGCACTTTCAATCATCTTCTTTCCCATCTCCTCAAAATCATTTAAAATTTTCATAACCTTCAGTTCCCAATTTAATTGATCCACTTCATCCCTATCCTTCTTGCACCACAAATGCACCCCAAGGGCTGCTCAGAGCCCGCTGTGTGTTGTCCCGTCGGGGCTGCCCAGGGCCCGCTGTGTGTTGTCCTGTCGGGGCTGCTCAGGGCCCGCTGTGTGTTGTCCCGTCGGGGCTGCCCAGGGCCCGCTGTGTGTTGTCCTGTCGGGGCTGCCCAGGGCCCGCTGTGTGTTGTCCTGCTGGGGCTGCTCAGGGCCCGCTGTGTGTTGTCCTGCTGGGGCAGCTCAGGGCCCGCTGTGTGTTGTCCCGTCGGGGCTGCCCAGGGCCCGCTGTGTGTTGTCCTGCTGGGGCTGCTCAGGGCCCGCTGTGTGTTGTCCCGTCGGGGCTGCTCAGGGCCCGCTGTGTGTTGTCCTGCTGGGGCTGCCCAGGGCCCGCTGTGTGTTGTCCTGCTGGGGCTGCTCAGGGCCCGCTGTGTGTTGTCCTGTTGGGGCTGCTCAGGGCCCGCTGTGTGTTGTCCTGTTGGGGCTGCTCAGGGCCCGCTGTGTGTTGTCCTGTCGGGGCTGCCCAGGGCCCGCTGTGTGTTGTCCTGCTGGGGCAGCTCAGGGCCCGCTGTGTGTTGTCCCGTCGGGGCTGCCCAGGGCCCGCTGTGTGTTGTCCCGTCGGGGCTGCCCAGGGCCCGCTGTGTGTTGTCCTGCTGGGGCTGCTCAGGGCCCGCTGTGTGTTGTCCCGTCGGGGCTGCTCAGGGCCCGCTGTGTGTTGTCCTGTCGGGGCTGCCCAGGGCCCGCTGTGTGTTGTCCTGCTGGGGCTGCTCAGGGCCCGCTGTGTGTTGTCCTGTTGGGGCTGCTCAGGGCCCGCTGTGTGTTGTCCTGTTGGGGCTGCTCAGGGCCCGCTGTGTGTTGTCCTGTCGGGGCTGCCCAGGGCCCGCTGTGTGTTGTCCTGCTGGGGCAGCTCAGGGCCCGCTGTGTGTTGTCCCGTCGGGGCTGCCCAGGGCCCGCTGTGTGTTGTCCCGTCGGGGCTGCTCAGGGCCCGCCGTGTGTTGTCCCGTCGGGGCTGCTCAGGGCCCGCTGTGTGTTGTCCTGCTGGGGCAGCTCAGGGCCCGCTGTGTGTTGTCCTGTCGGGGCTGCCCAGGGCCCGCTGTGTGTTGTCCTGCTGGGGCTGCCCAGGGCCCGCTGTGTGTTGTCCTGTCGGGACTGCCCAGGGCCCGCTGTGTGTTGTCCCGTCGGGGCTGCTCAGGGCCCGCTGTGTGTTGTCCTGTCGGGGCTGCCCAGGGCCCGCTGTGTGTTGTCCCGTCGGGGCTGCTCAGGGCCCGCCGTGTGTTGTCCCGTCGGAGCTGCTCAGGGCCCGCTGTGTGTTGTCCTGCTGGGGCAGCTCAGGGCCCGCTGTGTGTTGTCCTGTTGGGGCTGCTCAGGGCCCGCTGTGTGTTGTCCTGCTGGGGCAGCTCAGGGCCCGCTGTGTGTTGTCCTGTCGGGGCTGCCCAGGGCCCGCTGTGTGTTGTCCTGCTGGGGCTGCTCAGGGCCCGCTGTGTGTTGTCCTGTCGGGGCTGCCCAGGGCCCGCTGTGTGTTGTCCTGCTGGGGCTGCTCAGGGCCCGCTGTGTGTTGTCCTGCTGGGGCTGCTCAGGGCCTGCTATGTGTTGTCCTGCTGGGGCTGCTCAGGGCCCGCTGTGTGTTGTCCTGTCGGGGCTGCCCAGGGCCCGCTGTGTGTTGTCCTGTCGGGGCTGCCCAGGGCCCGCTGTGTGTTGTCCTGCTGGGGCTGCCCAGGGCCCGCTGTGTGTTGTCCTGCTGGGGCTGCTCAGGACCCGCTGTGAGCTTTCGCGCTGGGGCTGCTCAGGACCCGCTGTGTGTTGTCCCGTCGGGGCTGCTCAGGGCCCACTGTGTGTTGTCCCATCAGGGCTGCCCAGGGCCTGCTGTGAGCTGTCCCGCCGGGGCTGCTCAGGGCCCACTGTGTGTTGTCCCATCAGGGCTGCCCAGGGCCTGCTGTATGCCGTCCCGCTGGGGCTGCTCAGGGCCCGCTGTATTCCGTCCCGTTGGGGCTGCTCAGGGCCCGCTGTGTGTTGTCCCGCTGGGGCTGCCCAGGGCCCACTGTGTGTTGTCCCGTCAGGGCTGCTCAGGGCCCGCTGTGTGTTGTCCCGCTAGGGCTGCTCAGGACCCGCTGTGAGCTGTCCCGCTTGGGCCCGGACCGGACCCATGATCTTTGCAGCGCGACAGTTGCAGGAAAAATGCAGGGAGCAGCGCCAGCCCCTATACATGGCCTTTTTCGATCTTACAAAGGCCTTTGACACTGTCAACTATGAGGGTCTATGGAGCGTCGTCCTCCGTTTCGGATGCCCCCAAAAGTTTGTCAACATCCTTCGCCTGCTTCACGATGACATGCAGGCCGTGATCCTTACCAACGGATCCATTACAGACCCAACCCACGTCCGGATCGGGGTCAAACAGGGCTGCGTTAACCCTCCAACCCTTTTCTCAATCTTTCTCGCCGCCATGCTCCACCTCACAATCAACAAGCTCCCCGTTGGAGTGAAACTAAACTACAGAACCAGTGGGAAGCTGTTTAACCTAAGCCTTGATCCAGGCCAGGTCCAAGATCACCCCAACCTCTGTCGTTGAGCTGCAGTATGCGGATGATGCCTGCGTCTGTGCACATTCAGAGACTGAACTCCAGGACTCCAGGATATAGTCAATGTATTCACTGAGGCATATAAAAGCATGGGCCTTACACTTAACATCCGTAAGAGAAAGGTCCTCCACCAGCCTGTCACCGCCGCACAGCACTGCCCTCCAATCATCAAGATCCACGGCGCAGCCCTGGACAACGTGGAAAATTTCCCATATCTCGGGAGCCTCTTATCAACAAAGGCCGACATTGATGCGGAGATTCAGCATCGCCTCCAGTGCGCCAGTGCAGCCTTCGGCCGCCTGAGGAAAAGAGTGTTTGAAGACCAGGCCCTCAAATCTCCCACCAAACTCATGGTCTACAGGGCTGTCGTAATACCCGCCCTCCTGTATGGATCTGAGGCATGGATGATGTATAGAAGGCACGTCAAGTCGCTGGAGATATATCACCAACGATGTCTCTGCAAGAACCTGCAAATCCTCTGGGAGGACAGGTGCACCAACATCAGTGTCCTCAACCAGGCTAACATTCCCAGTATTGAAGCACTGACCACACTCGATCAGCTTCGCTGGGCAGGCCGCATAGTTCGCATGCCAGATACGAGACTCCCTAAGCAAATGCTTTATGCGGAGCTCCTTCATGGTAATCGAGCCAAAGGAGTACAGCAGATATGTTATAAGGAGACCCTCAAAGCCTCCCTGGTAAAGTGCGACATCACCACTGACACCTGGGAGACCCTGGCCGAAGACCGCACGAGGTGGAGAAAGTACATCCGAGAGGGCGTTGAGCTCTTCGAGTCTCAACGCAAAGAGCGTGAAGAGGCCAAGCGCAGGCAGCGGAAGGAGCGCGCGGCAAACCAGCCCCACCCACCCCTTCCCTCGATGAATGTCTGTCCCACCTGAAACAGGGTCTGTGGTTCTCATATCGGACTGTTCAGCCATCAAAGAACTCACTTTGGGAGTGGAAGCAAGTACTCCTCGATTCCGAGGAACTGCCTATGAAGACCCCAAGAACTTCCAAAACTTCCACCACCTTAAAAGGGCTTTCCTCCAACCACTCCCCTCTACTTCTTCCTGCAACCAGGCATTGGGACTTATTATAATTCACTCTAGCTCATGAAGCTCTACAATATTTCTCCGCTACTCCCATAGCTTTCCTTACTGACTCTCCTTCTCTCAACATTACGGTTGTGTCATCTGCATATTGGTGTATCACCGATACCTGCCCAGAACTAGGAACCGCAATCCCGACTATGTCTTGTTCCTTTTGCATCATGTAACCTAGTGGTTCTGCTACCAATGTTTACAACAATGGGAACAGGGAACAACCCTGTCTCACTGACCTCTGTATCGGAAAATACTTGGATTAAAAAAAATTTACATTTAACACAGCTAAATATGTATGAATAAAAAATCCTTATCTACTCAATTAAATTTTTCCCAAAACCAAATGCTTCCAAAACCATTAATAAAAAACTAATGAGAGACTCTATCGAAAGCTTTTTCTTGATCTATCTTTAGCACATAAGCTTCCCTCCCACTCTTTTCCATGAGCTCTATCGCATCTCGGATTGAGACCACAGAGTCTGTAATGTCCAGCCTACGACTCTTCGACTGAGAGGGCGAAACTATCTGCGGCATCACCTCCTTGATACGATTTGCCATAACCATCACCAAGATCTTATAATTCACATTTAATAATGTGACGGGCCTCCAATTCTTCAGATCCCTTCGATCCCCTTTATTTTTATAAGCTAAGCTTATGATACCTCTCTTCATAGATGGGGCCAGGCTTCTCTCAATTTTAATCTCCTTAAAAATCTCTAAGAGCAATGAACTTAAAATCTCTGAAAATTCTTTATAAAATTCTGCACTTAGCCCATCGGACTCTGGGTATTCCCCCAGCCCCCCCTCCTTCATTCCACTTATTGCTACTTTTATTTCCGCTAATCGTACTTCTTTGTCACACATGCTTCTCTTATCCTCCTTTAAACCCTCTTTAATAAAAGCACTAACCTTCTCCATCGCCAATTTGGAAATGTTTTCATTTGTATATCACTCTTGACAAAAGCCACTAGCTGCCTCCATAATCTCCCCACTTTCATGAATGATCTTCTCCCCAACATAACTCTCCAATTAATGATAACCTTTGTCGCAACTTCTCTTGGTCCAGAAAATATCTACTGCATCTTCCTCCCTCAATGCATCTTTAGCCTTTGCATGGAAAATGGCCCCCTTGCATTTTTCAGCTTGCAATAATTCCCACTCTTCCTTTAAAACAACTGACTTAATCTCTGCTCCCTTATACCCTCAGTCAACTACTTTACAGATATCAGTAAACCTTCTGTTTATATTCTCTCCTCGACGACAGTTAGCTGCTGCTCTCTCTTTCCCATAACGTACTGAAATATTCTTTACCTCATATTTGAAATTGTACGACCAAACTCTTCTTTCTTTCAAGAATAAAGGTTGCTTCTGAGCATTCTTTATTATATTTAAAATCCCTTCTTTATAAGCAATATCTTTCAGTTTCACTGTTTAAAATCCACATCCCTGGATTGCTCTTAACTCTAAGAACCGAAGCCGAGTGGTCACGAAAAAATATGTTTTATAATAAATCTCCATCACCTCAGAACTGAACACTTCCTGCATTAACACAAAATCTATTTGACTCTGTTTTAAAACATCACCCACCCAACCTCTTCTGGAGAACTCCTTTTTTATAGGGTTCTGATCCCTCCATAAGTCTCTCAAATTTAAATTTGCCATCATTTTTACAATCATCCCTCTGGAGTTATCATCCTTAAAGGTCGTCTGGGCTGAAATGTCCACCTGAGATAAAAATTCATTAAAATCCCCCACTATACAAGGGTTTTCCGCTTCTGCCACTTCTGTGAATAACCACCGAAAAAACTTGCGACGCTTGCAAAGGTTGTTCGGCACATAAATATTAAAACGACCACAGCAACAGCAGTGAGAGCGGGCCTGGGAATAACCTGAGCGAGGACAGCGAGGAGTATAAAGGAGCGGGAGAGCGAGCGAGGCCCAGACTCACCAGCAGCGGCAGCAGCGAGGGAAAAGAAAACACAAGGAGTGATGTCACTGGATACCTGGTAACTGATTGGTTGGTAAAGGTCACATTGCTTTTCTTTGCTATTCAGATTCAGTATCACTATTTTTTTTGTCTGTTGTCCTTTAGTCTTTAACTAAGGGCAGAGGGGTATACTAAAAACTTTAGTTAATTAATCTAATAACTGGAGGCATGGCAGGGCAGCTCAGTCTCATGGAGTGCACATCCTGTGCCATGTGAGAAGTCCTGGATGCTTCACGTAGCCTGGACGACCACAGGTACAGCAAGTGTCACCAGCTACAGCAACTCGAGCTCCGGGTTTCGGAGCTTCAGCGGCAGCTGGAGTCACAGCAGTGCATCCACGAGGCTGAGAACTTCGTGGATAGCACAGTTCTAGAGGTGGCCACCCCACAGCTTAAGATTGTCAAGCAGAGAGGGAATGGGGGACCGCCAGACAGAAGGGGAGGACCAGGCAGGAGTCCACTGAGTGCACCTTGCTCTCCAACCAGTATTCTGTTCTGAGTAATGGCGGGGGTGATGGTTCCTCTGAGGAGTGCAGCCAGAGTCAAGACCATGGCACCATGGGTGACTCAGCTGCACAGGGGGGAGGAAGAAGAGTGGAAGAGCAATAGTGGTCGGGGATTCGATAGTTAGGGGAGCAGACAGACATTTCTGCAGTCGTAGATGTGACTCCAGGGTGGTATGTTGCCTCCCTGATGCCAGGGTCAAGGATGTCACCGAACGGCTGCAGGGCATTCTGGGGGAGAGGGTGAACAGTCAGAGGTTGTGGTCCATATCGGTACCAATGACATAGATAGAAAGAGGGATGAAGTCCTGCAGGCAAAGGTTAAGGACCTAGGAGAGAGATGAAAAAGCAGGACCTCAAAGGTAGTAATCTCAGGATGCCACGTGCTAGTGAGTACAGAAGTAAGAGGATAGAGTAGATGAATGCGTGGCTGGAGAAATGGTGCAGCAGGGAGGGCTTTAGATTCCTGAGGCATTGGGACCATTTCTGGGGGAGGTGGGACCTGTACAAGCTGGACGGGTTACACCTCAACAGAGCATGGGACCAATATCCTCACGGAAGGGATTGCTAGTGCTTTTGGGGTGGGTTTAACCTAGCTTCGCAGGGGGATGGGAACCGGAGAATAGATTCAGGAGGGAGAGAAGCAAAGCTGAAAAGTAGGAAAGTAGAAAGTGAATTTGGAAGGCAGAGGAATCAAAGGCTAGAAAATAGACAACAAGGAAGTTTGGCTGTGCTAAATGGTATATACTTCAATGAAAGGAGTATAGGAAATAACGCAGATCAGCTGAAAGCAAAGAAAGACACTTGGGAGTCTAATATTATAGTTATTACTGAGACATGGCTGAAAGAAGGGCGAGTATGGCAGCTCAACATTCCTGATTACAGGGTTTTCAGACGGGATAGAGGGGGGGTGGGTAAAAAGGGGGGGGGGTGGGTCGGAGTATGGATTGGATTAAAGAAGCAATTACAGCTGTGAGGAGGGATGATATGTTAGAAGGATCATCAAATGAGGCCATATGGGTTCAATTGAAGAACATAAAAGG
This sequence comes from Pristiophorus japonicus, assembly GCF_044704955.1. Lineage (NCBI taxonomy): Eukaryota > Metazoa > Chordata > Chondrichthyes > Pristiophoridae > Pristiophorus > Pristiophorus japonicus. Next base: position 88,443,878 of record NC_091987.1, on the reverse strand, counting down.
GGCGATCACACGGCTGGGAGTGTACTATACACCCCCAAACAATCAGAGAGAGATAGAAGAGCAAAGATGTAGGCAAATTTGTAAGAAGTGCAAAAACTACAGGGCAGTAATAATAATAGATTCCAGCCGCATTCTCTCCTTGCAATCTTTTTCTCTATTTATTAATTCAAATTGTCATTGCTTCACTGAACTTTCCTTTAAGCTCCAAATATCCCACTCCACTTTTTGCTCCCTCCATCATCACTGTACTGAAATAAAGATTCTCAAAACAGTCTCCGTTCTTCATTCTTCCTCCAGTACTCATTCCTCCCACAGTATTCCTTTCCTCATACAATCTACTGACTTATAAAACTCAAGCTTGGCTTAATCACTAATTTGCAATTATTTCATTGTGCTTTCAATACTTTTCAATACTGATGGTATCCTGCTTCAACCATAGGTTTTTCAATAAAATAACATAACAGTTGAACTTAAGAAACTATTTACATCATTATCAGAAGCTGTGTAACACATGTACTATAAAAATGATAACCAATCTGTAGCCTGCTGAATAAACTACTCTCTGCACTTAGCACTACAAATATGGTGAATCGTATTTTACAAATTTAGTTTAGAAAAAGGCAGTTCGAATGGGTGTTACATCTGGTCTCCGAATCCCTCAGATAAAGAGGAGAAAATCAGCCAGACTTCTCACTCTGACAATACCCTCCTCCTCACCATCATAGGTGGTCCCTCGTATCGAGAATGTCACACCCCCTATATTCAAGTCTAAATCATTGATATATACTGTTGTGTATGGAGAAACCTGTGAAGCCTCCTTAAATACCTGTGCTCCCAAGGGATTATGGAATCCCTTGGGACTCTAGAGAATAAGCCCTCTGGTGGCTGTACAGAATAAATACAAGTTTACTTATATAACAACACCCCCCAGACCCCAAAGTCAATAGTGTAACTATTTACAATGTGAGTCGATCTGGATCCTTTCTTGCCCTCGTTGATCGTCTCGATGTGAAAGCTGGTGTTGTGCAATCATTTATTGGGCCCTCGCTGGGTTGCTGTGCAGCTGGCCTTGCTGGGCTGCCTGGTGTGTTGGGCCCTGCTGGGCTGCTGTGGATGATGGGTGCTGCTTCGTGGTCAACTATGGTGCCGGTTGCCACTGGTGTGTATGTTGGGGGATCAAAAAAAGTAACATAAGAACATAAAAACATAAGAATTAGGAACAGGAGTAGGCCATCTAGCCCCTCAAGCCTGCTCCACCATTTAACAAGATCATGGCTGATCTGGCCGTGGACTCAGCTCCACTTACCCGCCCGCTCCCCATAACCCTTAATTCCCTTATTGGTTAAAAATCTATCTATCTGTGATTTGAATACATTCAATGAGCTAGCCTCAACTGCTTCCCTGGGCAGAGAATTCCACAGATTCACAACCCTCTGGGAGAAGAAATTCCTTCTCAACTCAGTTTTAAAATGGCTCCCCCGTATTTTGAGGCTGTGCCCCCTAGTTCTAGTCACCCCAACCAGTGGAAACAACCTCTCTGCCTCAATCTTGTCTATCCCTTTCATTATTTTAAATGTTTCTATAAGATCACCCCTCCATTTCTGAATTCCAACGAGTAAAGACCCAGTCTACTCAATCTATCATCATAAGGTAACACTTTCATCTCCGGAATCAGCCTCGTGAATCATCTCTGTACCCCCTCCAAAGCTAGTATATCCTTCCTTAAGTAAGGTGACCAAAACTGCATGCAGTACTCCAGGTGTGGCCTCACCAATACCCTGTACAGTTGCAGCAGGACCTCCCTGGTTTTGTACTCCATCTCTCTCGCAATGAAGGCCAACATTCCATTCGCCTTCCTGATTACCTGCTGCACCTGCAAACTAACTTTTTGGGATTCATGCACAAGGACCCCCAGGTCCCTCTGCACCGCAGCATGTTGTAATTTCTCCCCATTCAAATAATATTCCCTTTTACTGTTTTTTTTTCCAAGGTGGATGACCTCACATTTTTCGACATTTTATTCCATCTGCCAAACCTTAGCCCATTCACTTAACCTATCTAAATCTCTTTGCAGCCTCTCTGTGTCCTCTACACAACCCGCTTTCCCACTAATCTTTGTGTCATCTGCAAATTTTGTTACATTACACTCTGTCCTCTCTTCCAGGTCATCTATGTATATTGTAAACAGTTGTGGTCCCAGCACCGATCCTGTGGCACACCACTAACCACCAATTTCCAACCTGAAAAGGACCCATTAATCCCGACTCTCTGCTTTCCGTTAGCCAGCCAATTCTCTATCCATGCTAATACATTTCCTTTGACTCCGCATACCTTTATCTTCTGCTGTAACCTTTTGTGTGGCATCTTATCGAATGCCTTTTAGAAATCTAAATACACCATATCCATCGGTACACCTCTATTCACCATGCTCGTTATATCCTCAAAGAATTCCAGTAAATTAGTTAAACATGGTCCAAGGTGGGTTGCTCAGGATAGTCCGTGAATCTGAGTTTGACTTGGTCCAAGTGTTTCTGGTGAATGAGTCCATTTGAAGGTTTGACCTGAAACACCCTGCTCCCCTCTTTGGCCATGACAGTGCTGGGAAGCCACTTGGGACCTTGTCCATAATTTAATACAAATACAGGATCATTGATTTCAATCTCGCGTGACACATTTGCGCTATCATGGTATGCACTTTGTTGAAGCTGTCTGCTCTCTACCTGTTCATGTAGATCAGAGTGAACTAACGAGAGTCTTGTCTTAAGTGTTCTTTTCATGAGCAGTTCAGCAGGTGGTATCCCAGTGAGTGAGTGGGGACTCGTGCGGTAGCTAAGCAGGACTCGGGATAGGTGAGTCTGCAGTGAGCCTTCAGTTACCCTCTTCAAGCCTTGCTTGATGGTTTGCACTGCTCTCTCTGCCTGACCATTGGACGCTGGTTTAAACGGGGCAGATGTGACATGTTTGATCCCGTTACGGATCATGAATTCTTTGAACTCAGCACTGGTAAAACATGGCCCGTTGTTGCTCACCAGGACATCGGGTAAGCCGTGTGTGGCAAACATGGCCCGCAGACTTTCAGTCGTGGCAGCGGATGTGCTTGCCGACATTATCTCACATTCAATCCACTTGGAGTACGCGCCCACAACCACAAGGAACATTTTACCCAAGAACATGCCTGCATAGTCGATGTGTAGTCTAGACCATGGTTTGGAGGGCCAAGACCATAAACTTAGCGGCGCCTCCCAAGGTACATTGCTTAACTGCGAGCATGTATTACATTTGTGAATGCAGGACTCTAAGTCCGCATCGATACCGGGCCTCCACATGTGGGATCTGGCTATCACTTTCATCACTACGATGCCTGGGTGGGTAGTGTGGAGATCATTGATGAAGGTGTCTGTGCCCTTCTTGGGGACCACTACTCGGTTGCCCCACAGAAGGCAGTCTGCCTGTATAGACATTTCATCTTTGCACTGCTGGAACGGCTTTATCTCTTCCTGCATTTCCACTGGGACACTGGACCAACTCCGTGAAGCACATAGCTTTTGACTAGAGATAATAAGGGGTCCTGGCTTGACCAGGTTGTGATCTGCCGGGCAGTGACGGGTGATTGCTCACTCTCAAATGCTTCCATAACCATGGCTAGATCTGCGGGCTGCGCCGTTTCCACCCCCATGGTGGGCAATGGCAACCTACTGAGAGCATCGGCGCAGTTTTCTGTGCCTGGCCTGTGGCGGATGGCGTAGTTGTATGTGGACAACGTGAGCTCCCATCTCTGGATGCGAGCCGATGCGTTGGTATTTATCCCTTTACTCTAGGAGAACATGGATATAAGTGGCTTATGGTCAGTTTCCAATTCGAATTTTAGCCCAAACAGGTATTGATGCATTTCCTTTACCCCATAAACACATGCTAACACTTCTTTCTCAATCATGCTGTAGGCTCTCTCAGCCTTAGACAGATTCCTGGATGCATAAGCAACTGGTTGCAGTTTCCCGAAATCATTAGCTTGTTGCAATACACACCCGACGCCATATGACGAGTCATCACATGCTAGTACCAAATGCTTACATGGATCAAACAACACAAGCAATTTGTTCGAGCATAACAATTTTCTCGCTTTTACAAAGGCATTTTCTTGGTTTTCACCCCAAACCCATTCGTCCCCTTTTCATAGTAAGACATGCAGTGGTTCTAACATTGTGCTGAGACCCGGTAAGAATTTACCAAAGTAGTTCAGGAGTTCCAGAAACGACAGCAGCTCTGTCACGTTCTGTGGCCTCGGTGCATTCTCGATTGCCTCTGTCTTCGCGTTGGTGGGCCTGATGCCGTCCACCACAATCCTCCTTCCCAGGAACTCCACTTCAGGTGCCAGGAAAATGCACTTTGAGTGTTTTAACCTGATCCCAACGCATTTGAGATGACTAAGAAACTCCTCCAGGTTCTGCAGATGCTCGACTGTGTTCCTACCTGTGACCAAAATGTCGTTCTCGAAGACCACGGTGTGCGGGACAGACTTCAGTAAGTTTTCCATGTTTCTCTGGAATATCGCCGCCGCCGATCAGATTCCAAATGGGCATCTGTTATAAACAAAAAGATCTTTGTGCATGTTGATGCAGGTGAGGGCCTTTGATGATTCCTCCAGTTCCTGCGTCATGTTGGCTGAAGTCAGATCCAGCTTCGTGAATGTCTTTCCTCCCGCCAGCGTTGCAAAGAGGTCGTCGGCTTTTGGTAGTGGGTATTGGTCCTGCAGGGAGAAACAATTGATAGTTACTTTGTAATCGCCACAGATTCTGATGGTGCCGTCTCCCTTGAGGACTGGAACAATAGGATTGGCCCACTTGTTGAACTTGATCGGGGAAATTATGCCCTCTCATTGCAGCCGGTCTAGCTCGATCTCTACCCTTTCTCTCATCATGTATGGTACTGCTCTCGCCTTGTGGTAGATGGGTCATGCCCCGGAATTAGGTGGATTTCAACTTTTGCTCCTTGGAATTTCCTGATGCTTGGTTCGAATAGCGAAGGAAACTTGTTTAAGATCTGGGCACACGAAGTGTCGTCAATGAGTGATAGCGCTCCGACGTCATCCCAGTTCCAGCGTATCTTTCCCAGCCAGCTCCTGCCGAGCAGCATGGGACCATCGCCCGGTATTACCCAGAGTGGTAGCTTGTGCACCGCTCCTTCGTAGGATACCTTTACTGTAGTACTGCCGATTACAGAAATCAGTTCTTTAGTGTAAGTTCTTAGTTTCGTGCGAACTGGTGTTAAGACTGGCCTTGAGGCCTTGTTGCACCACAACCTTTCGAAAATATTTTTGCCCATGATGGACTGGCTTGTGCCCGTGTCCAGCTCCATTGACATCGGGAGCCCATTTAGTTCAACATTCAGCATTATTGGGAGGTCAATTCATGGTGAATGTGTGCACCCTATGTACCTCTGCCTCCTCGATCTGAGGCTCTGGTTCGTTATGATCCTCTGTGGATCTGTCCTCCTCTATAACATGGTGGTTTTCAGGTTTAACAGGCTTTGCAGCTCGCCTGCACACTCGTTGGAGGTGTCCCATTGTCCCACAGCCCAAGCAAACGTACTCTTTGAATCGGCATGAATGGAAACGATGATCACCCCCACAGTGCCAACAAGGTGTTAATGGCCTTGCATTCATCACCCTTGATGGTGGACTCTGAGACATCTGCAGACGTGTAGCTGCAGATGTGTGACCTGCCGTGTATGTTACGATTCAAAAACAACATCACTTTGTTCACAGTACTTGTAGCAGCACTTGTGTGCTGAGAGATTTGCTTCGTATTGTCACTGGTGGCAATGAACGCCTGGGCTATCGCTACAGCCTTCCTCAAGGTTGGGGTCTCTAAAGTCAAAAGTTTGTGAAGTATGGTTTCGTGGCCAATGCCAAGTACGAAAAAGTCTCTGAGCATGTGCTCCAAATCTTCTTCAAGTTTGCAATGTCCTGCAAGGCGTCTTAGCTCAGCGACATAACTCGCCACTTCCTGGCCTTCAGATCTTTTGTAGGTATAGAACCAGTACCTCGCCATCAGAATGCTTTCCTTCGGGTTCAAATGCTCTTGGACCAGTGTGCATAAATTATCGTATGATTTCTTCGTGGGTTTCGCTGGAGTGAGCAGATGCTTCATGAGACCATACGTTGGTGCCCCACAGACGGTGAGGAGGATTGCCCTTCATTTGGCAGCGCTCTTTTCCCCATCTAGCTCGTTGGCCATGAAGTATTGGTCGAGTTGCTCCACAAAAGTTTCCCAATCATCTCCCTCCGAGAATAGAAACATAGAAACATAGAAAATAGGTGCAGGAGTAGGCCTTTTGGCCCTTCGAGCCTGCACTGCCATTCAATGAGTTCATGGCTGAACATGCAACTTCAGTACCCCATTCCTGCTTTCTCGCCATACCCCTTGATCCCCCTAGTAGTAAGGACTACATCTAACTCCTTTTTGAATATATTTAGTGAATTGGCCTCAACGACTTTCTGTGGTAGAGAATTCCAGAGGTTCACCACTCTCTGGGTGAAGAAGTTTCTTCTCATCTCGGTCCTAAATGGCTTACCCCTTATCCTTAGACTGTGATCCCTGGTTCTGGACTTTCCCAACATTGGGAACATTCTTCCTACATCTAACCTGTCTAAACCCATCAGAATTTTAAACGTTTCTATGCGATCCCCTCTCATTCTTCTGAACTCCAGTGAATACAAGCCCAGTTGATCCAGTCTTTCTTGATATGTCAGTCCCGCCATCTTGGGAATCAGTCTGGTGAACCTTCGCTGCACTCCCTCAATAGCAAGAATGTCCTTCCTCAAGTTAGGAGACCAAAACTGTACACAATACTCCAGGTGTGGCCTCACCAAGGCCCTGTAGAACTGTAGTAACACCTCCCTGCCCCTGCACTCAAATCCCCTCGCTATGAAGGCCAACATGCCATTTGCTTTATTAACCGCCTGCTGTACCTGCATGCCAACATTTAATGACTGATGTATCATGACACCCAGGTCTCGTTGCACCTCCCCTTTTCCTAATCTATCACCATTCAGATAATAGTCTGTCTCTCTGTTTTTACCACCAAAGTGGATAACCTCACATTTATCCACATTATACTTCATCTGCCATGCATTTGCCCACTCATCTAATCTATCCAAGTCACTCTGCAGCCTCATAGTATCCTCCTCGCAGCTCACATTGCCACCCAACTTAGTGCCATCCGCAAATTTGTAGATATTACATTTAATCCCCTCGTCCAAATCATTAATGTACAATGTAAACAGCTGGGACCCCAGCACAGAACCTTGCGGTACCCCACTAGTCACTGCCTGCCATTCTGAAAAGTACCCATTTATTCCTACTCTTTGCTTCCTGTCTGCCAACCAGTTCTCAATCCACATCAGCACACTACACCCAATCCCATGTGCTTTAACTTTGCCTATTAATCTCTTGTGTGGGACCTTGTCGAAAGCCTTCTGAAAGTCCAAATACACCACATCAACTGGTTCTCCCTTGTCCACTCTACTGGAAACATCCTCAAAAAATTCCAGAAGATTTGTCAAGCATGATTTATCTTTCACAAATCTATGCTGACTTGGACCTATCATGTCACCTCTTTCCAAGTGCACTGCTATGACATCCTTAATAATTGTTTCCATCATTTTACCATTACCGATGTCAGGCTGACCGGTCTATAATTCCCTGTTTTCTCTCTCCTTCCTTTTTTAAAAAGTGGGGTTACATTGGCTACCCTCCACTCCATAGGAACTTATCCAGAGTCTATGGAATGTTGGAAAATGACTGTCAATGCATCCGCTATTTCCAAGGCCACCTCCTTAAGTACTCTGGGATGCAGACCATCAGGCCCCGGGGAATTATTGGCCTTCAATCCCATCAATTTCCCCAACACAATTTCCCGACTAATAAGGATTTCCCTTGGTTCCTCCTTCTTACTCGATCCTCTGACCCCTTTTATATTCTGAAGGTTGTTTGTGTCCTACTTAATGAATACCGAACCAAAGTTCTTGTTCAATTGGTCTGCCATTTCTTTGTTCCCCGTTATGACTTCTCCTGATTCTGACTGCAGGGGACCTACATTTGTCTTTACTAACCTTTTTCTCTTTACATATCTATAGAAGCTTTTGCAGTCCGTTTAAATGTTCCCTGCAAGCTTCCTCTCGTACTCTATTTTCCCTGCCCTAATCAAACCCTTTGTCCTCCTCTGCTGAGTTCTAAATTTCTCCCAGTTCCCGGGTTCGGTGCTATTTCTGGCCAATTTGTATGCCACTTCCTTGGCTTTAATACTATCCCTGATTTCCCTTGATAGCCACGGTTGAGCCACCTTCCCTTTTCTATTTTTATGCCAGACAGGGATGTACAATTGTTGTATTTCATCCATGCGGTCTCTAAATGCCTGCCATTGCCCATCCACTGTCAACCCCTTAAGTATCATTCGCCAATCTATCCTAGCCAATTCACGCCTCATACCTTCAAAGTTACCCTTCTTTAAGTTCTGGGCCATGGTCTCTGAATTAACTGTTTCATTCTCCATCCTAATGTAGAATTCCACCATAATATGGTCACTCTTCCCCAAGGGGCCTCGCACAACGGGATTGCTAATTAATCCTCTCTCATTACACAACACCCAGTCTAAGATGGACTCCTCCCTAGTTGGATCCTCAACATATTGGTCTAGAAAACCATCCCTTATGCACTCCAGGAAATCCTCCTCCACCGTATTGCTTCCAGTTTGGTTAGCCCAATCTATGTGCATATTAAAGTCACCCATTTTAACTGCTGCACCTTTATTGCATGCACCCCTAATTTCCTGTTTGATGCCCTTCCCAACATCACTACTACTGTTTGGAGGTCTGTACTCAACTCCCACTAACGTTTTTTGCCCTTTGGTGTTCTGCAGCTCTACCCATATAGATTCCATATCATCCAAGCTAATGTCCTTCCTAACTATTGCATTAATCTCCTCTTTAACCAGCAATGCTACCCCACTTCCTTTTCCTTTTATTCTATCCTTCCTGAATGTTGAATATCCTTGGATGTTGAGTTCCCAGCCCTGATCATCCTGGAGCCACGTTTCTGTAATCCCAATCAATCATATCTGTTAACATAGCTTGTATTCACTGGAGTTCAGAAGCATGAGAGGGGACCTCATAGAAATGTTTAAAATTCTGACGGGTTTAGACAGGTTAGATGCAGGAAGAATGTTCCCAATGTTGGGGAAGTCCAGAACCAGGGGTCACAGTCTAAGGATAAGGGGTAAGCCATTTAGGACCGAGATGAGGAGAAACTTCTTCACCCAGAGAGTGGTGATCCTGTGGAATTCTCTACCACAGGAAGTAGTTGAGGCCAATTCACTAAATATATTCAAAAGGGAGTTAAATGAAGTCCTTACTACTAGGGGGATCAAGGGGTATGGCGAGAAAGCAGGAAGGGGGTACTGAAGTTGCATGTTCAGCCATGAACTCATTGAATGGCGGTGCAGGCTAGAAGGGCCGAATGGCCTACTCCTGCACCTATTTTTCTATGTTTCTATGTAACATCTATTTGCACAGTTAATTCATCCACCTTATTACGGATACTCCTTGCATTAAGACACAAAATCTTCAGGCTTGTTTTTTTAACACCCTTTGTCCTTTTAGAATTATGATGTAGTTTGGCCCTTTTTGTTTCTTGCCTTTGTTTACTTGGCCTTCCACTGTTGCTTTTTACCTTGCTACGATCTGTTTCTGACTCCATATTACTTCGACCCGTCTCGCTGCATATGTTCCCATCCCGCTGCCATATTAGTTTAAACACTCCCGAACTGCATTCGTAAATGTTACCCCCAGGACATCAGTTCCAGTCCTGTCCAAGTGCAGACCGTCCCTTTTGTACAGGTCCCACTTCCCCCAGAACTGGCTCCAATGTTCCAGGAATTTGAATCCCTGCCTCTTGCACCACTGCTCAAGTCATATATTTATTCTAACTATCCTGCTCCCTCGGCTCTGATTAGCAGGTGGCACTGGTAGCAATCCAGAGATTACCAACTTTGAGGTCCTACTTTTTAGTTTAACTCCTAGCTCCCTAAATTCAGCTTGTAGGACCTCTTCCCGCTTTTTACCTATATCGTTGGTACCTACATGTACCACAACAACTGGCTGTTCACCCTCCCTCTCCAGAATGCTCTGCAGCCACTCCGAGACATCCTTGACCCTTGCACCAAGGAGGCAACATGCCATCCTGGAGTCTCGGTTGCGGCCGCAGAAACTCCTATCTATTCCCCTTACAATAGAATCCCCTATCACTATAGCTCTCCCACTCTTTTTCTGCCCTTCTGTGCAGCAGAGCCACCCATGGTGCCATGAACCTGGCTGCTGGTGCCTTCCCCTGGTAAGTTATCTCTCCCAACAGTGTCCAAAACGGTATATCTGTTTTGGAGGGAGATGACCGCAGGGGACTCCTGCACTACCTTCCTGCTCTTGCCTTGTCTCTTAGTTACCCATTCACTATCTGTCCTAACCCTTACCTGCGGTGTGGCCAACTCACTAAATGTGCTATCCATAACATTCTCAGCATCGCGCATGCTCCAGAGTGAGTCCATCCGCAGCTGCAGTGCCGTCATGCGGTCTGTCAGGAGCTGCAGCTGGACACACTTCCCACACACATAGTAGTCAGGGACACTGGAAGTGTCCATGACTTCCCACATAGCACAGGAGGAGCATGACATGGGTCTGAGCTCTCCTGGTATGAATTAACCCTTAAATTAATTTACTTACTAAAATTTACTTAAACACAAAACAGCTACTTAGTAGTTCGCTGCCAATTAAACCAATCTAAAAGTCAGTCTAAAAGAGTTATACTTACCAGTTGAACAGCCAACCACTTACCAACTTGGATGTGACATCACCTCTCGATTTTGCACCCCTCTATCTTTGTCTGTAGCTGGTTGGGCTGGTCTCTGGGCCTCTGTATCCTACTCTCGCACTCCTTATCAGCTGCTCTAGTGTCAGCACTTGTAGGAAAAACAAAACAAAACAGCACCTGGTACCCCCACTTGCCCATACTCACCCACTTACCAAACTCACGAATGCCACTCTTGGCTGCTGCACTCCGTGCTCTGCACGAGCTGCCTCTTTTTAAACTGTATCTAGGTCAGATGACTCATTACTGGTCAGTTGTTTACAGAACTGGTTTTAACTAGCTGCTAATTGCCTCCTACTGGAGAGTTACCTTGTTTTTCTCTGCCTAAACCTGAAAGATTCCCAACTACTTAACTTTTCCCCTTTAAATTAAACTGCTACTTACTTCGAAGCTACTGGCAATTGCCACTAACAAGTTACTCCAGCCTTCAAATGGTTTAAAGAGAATAACCCTTAAAACTCACCCACTTACAAAACTCACGAATGCCACTCTTTGCTGCTGCACTCCGTGCTCTGCATGAGCTGCCTCTTTTAAAACTGTATCTAGGTCAGATGACTCACTACTGGTCAGTTGTTTACAGAACTGGTTTTAACTAACTGCTAATTGCCTCCTACTGGAGAGTTACCTTGTTTTTCTCTGCCGAAACCTGAAAGATTCCCAACTATTTAACTTTTCCCCTTTAAATTAAACTGCTACTTACTTAGAAGCTACTGGCAATTGGCACTAACAATTTACTCCAGTCTCCAAATGGTTTAAAGAGAATAACCCTTAATACTCACCCACTTACCAAACTCACGAATGCCACTCTTTGCTGCTGGATGCCCACTGTTCTCTGCAGCTTTGGGTTCACTATCTGTTTCTCATCACCAGTTGTTGTGTATGGAGAAAGAGTCAGACTGAACACTGTGGCCTCAAAGTAATGTGTGACCTTAGTCTTTTATAGCAGAGTGCCTCTCCAACCTGTGAAGCCTCCTTAAATACCTGTGCTCCCAAGGGATTATGGGATCCCTTGGGACTCCAGGGGAGAAGCCCTCTGGTGGCTGTGCAGAGTAAATATAAGTTTACATATGTAACATATGCCACAAAAAGCAAGGCGCCTCGTACTGAGCCCTGCAGAACACCATTGGAAACAGCCTGCCACTCACAAAAACACCCATCAATCATTGCCCTTTGCTTCCTGCCTCTGAGCCAATTTTGGATCCAAATTGCCATTTTGCCTTGGATCCCATGGGCTTTTACTTTCGTGACCAATCTGCCATGTGGCACCTCTATGAAAAGCCTTGCTAAAATCCATAGACACCTTAAACGCACTACCCTCATCAACCCTCCTTGTTACCTCCTCAATAAATTCAATCAATTTAGTCAGACATGACTTTCCCTTAAGAAACCCACACTGACTGACTGTCCTTGATTAATCGGTGTCTTTCTAAATGAAGATTTATCCTGTCCCTCAGGATTTCTTTCAATAACTTTCGCACCACCGAGGTTTGTCTGGCTGGCCTGTAATTACTCGGTCTATCCCTTTCTCCCTTTTTAAACAACGGTACAACGTTATCAGTCCTCGGCCCCGAAATTCACGGTCCTGGGAAGGTATTCTTTAAAGGAATAGCCGTGAATGCTAGTCATGGATTCCCTATGAGGGCAGCCATGTTTCTGGGATATGAACTCGCACTGAAAGTATTGCGAGGTCAATAAGCAGAACCTGACATTTGACTTCTGACATTTGTCAAACTTGGCCAGTTTCATAGTTCTTTGCCCTGACCAACAGCTGATCAGATGCATAAAAAATGACTCTTCTGCTTCCTAGTCTTCTGACGTCAACCTATTAAAGCTCCTTGACAGTGTAGTGTCTCTGCACCTTGTTGCAAACTCACATGAGGCATGTATATATCAGACACGGTCACTCTGTGACCTTCACTTTATTCCCAGGACCAAGGAGTGCTGACCCTGGGTGGGACCTCCCTTTTTATACCTGGAAACCCAGGTGAGGAGTGTCTCCCGCAAGCTCACCCCCTGTGGTCAGGGTGTGCATTTCAAGGGTACAGGTACAGTTGCATGAGTTACAGTTACATAACTATTGTCATTGCAAGATGGTGAAATACATGACATCACCTCCCCCCTTAAGTCTTTTAGTTTCAGAGGTTAAGTCTAACGGGTGGTCGACGCTCTCTCGTGGAGCGCCACAGTTGTGGCTCTGGTGGCTGAGCCTCAGCACGCGTCTCTGTCACTTGAGGTGGTTCCGGCCTGTCTGGGCTGGCCACCGGGACTGTGCATGCTGAGGGCTGTCTTTGTTGCTCGTACGCGGGCAATGGTGTGGGTGCTATCTCATCATGCTCTTCTTCCGGTTCCTCTGTGTCTATGCTGAACCTTGTCTTTACTTGGTCCAAGTGTTTGCGGCATTTCTGCCCATTGTTTAGTCTGACCACCATGACCCTGTTTCCTTCTTTGCCGATTACAGTGCCCTCAAGCTATTTGGGTCCAAAAGCATAGTTAAGAACAAATACCGGGTCATCTATTTCTATACACCTCCCCCTTGAGCCTCGATCATGGAGCTCGGTTTGGGACTGGCGCTTGCCCTCAACAATGTTTGCCAGGTCTGGGTGAATGAGGGACAGCCGCGTTTTGAGCGTGCGTTTCATGAGGAGTTCCGCTGGCCATTGGAAGCCGGCTTGAATGGCGCTGTCCGGACGTGCTTGATCCCATTGCCCGACATAAACGCCTGGAATTCATGGCTGGTAAAACACAGGCCATTGTCGCTGGCCAGGATGTCCAGCAAGCCATGGGTCGTGAAAACCGTACGCAGACTCTCCACAGTGATGGATGTCGTCCACGAGTTCAATATGATGCACTCGTTCCACTTCGAGTATGCATCGACAACGATCAGGAATATTTTCACCATAAACGGGCCCGCATAGTCGACGTGAATGCATGACCATGGCCTGGTGGGCCAGGGCCACGGGCTGAGTGGAGCCTCCCTGGGGGCATTGCGCAGCTGGGCACACGTCGTGCACCTGTGAACCTAGTGTTCCAGGTCTGAATCAATCCCCGGCCACCATACATGTGATCGGGCAATGGCCTTCATTAACACGTTGACTACTCAGCTGCCCCATAACAGGCAGTCAGCTTGGATGGAGAGTTCATCCATCCATCTCTGAAACGGCCTGACTTCCTCGGGGCATGCCCTGTGTGCGGGCGCCCAATTCCCAGTCAGAACACATTTCTTTATCATGGATAGGAGGGGGTCCCTGCTGGTCCAGAGTTTAATCTGTCGGGCTGTGATGGGGGAGCCCGCGGTGTCAAAAGCCTCAACGGCCATGACCATCTCGGTGCTCTGCTCCGACGCCCTCTTGGTGGTGGCCAGTGGGAGCCTGCTGAGTGCGTCAGCGCAATTTTCGGTGCCTGGCCGGTGCCGTATGGTGTAGTCATACGCAGCCAGCATGAGGGCCCATCGCTGTATGCGAGCTGACGCGTTAGCATTGACAGCCTAGCTGTCGGACAACAGGGATGTTAACGGCTTGTAGTCTGTCTCTAGCTCGAACTGTCCACCAAAAAGGTACTGGTGCATCTTTTTCACACCATACACACACGCGAGTGCCTCCTTCTCGACCATGCCATATCCACGCTCTGCCTGGGAGAGCGACCTGGAGGCGTAAGCCACTGGTTGGAGTCGGCCGTCATCGTTACCCTGCTGCAACACACACCCAACCCCATAGGCTGACGCATCGCATGTTAAAACCAGTTTTTTACAGAGGTCATACAAAGTCAACAGTTTGTTGGAACACAGCAGGTTCCTCGCCTTATTGAAAGCCCGTTCTTGACAATCCCCCCAAAACCATTCACAACATTTTCGTAGGAGCATGTGTAACGGCTCCAACAAGATGCTTAAGTTCGGCAGGAAGTTCCCAAAATAGTTCAAGAGTCCCAGGAATGATCGCAACTCCGACGTGTTGCCAGGTCTGGGCGCCCAGCGAATCGCCTCAGTTTTTGATTCAGTGGGCCGGATCCCGTCTGCAGCAACCCTCCTGCCCAGGAACTCGACCTCTGGGGCCAAAAACAGGCACTTGGCCTTTTTCAGCCACAAGCCTACCCGACCCAATCGGCGTAGCACCTCCTCCAGGTTGCGGAGGTGTTCCTCAATGTATCGACCCGTTATAAGGATGTCGTCTTGGAATACGACCGTTCTAGGGATGGACATGAGCAAGCTTTCCATGTTTCGCTGAAAGATAGCCGCTGACGAACGAATGCCAAACGGGCATCTGTTGTAGACAAATAATCCTTTGTGCGTCGTGATCGTGGTCAGAAGCTTGGAATCTTCCGCCAGTTCCTGAGTCATGTAGGCCAAAGTGAGGTCCAGCTTCATGAACAGCTTTCCACCTGCCAGTGTGGCAAAGAGGTCCTCCGCTCTCGGGAGCGGGTATTGGTCTTGCAGCGACACTCGGTTGATGGTGGCTTTGTAGTCACCACAAATCCTAACCGAGCCATCTGCTTTGAGGACGGAAACGATGGGACTTGCCCAGTCGCTGAATTCAATGGCCGAAATTATGCCCTCTCTGAGCAGCCTGTCCAGTTCACTTTCAATTTTCTCATGCATCACATACGGTACCGCTCTGGCTTTGTAGTGCACTGGTCTGGCGTTCGGAGTGATGCGTATCACTACTTTAGTGCCCTTGAACGTTCTGACACCAGTTGAAAGAGTGACTCGAATTTTTACAATACCTGCGAGCATGAACTTCGCTCCACGGATGAAATGGCGTGCACATCCCCCCATTTCCAATTCATCTCAGCTAGTCAACTCCTTCCCAAAGGCGCGGGGCCATTTCCCGGAACAATCCAGAGTGGAAGCCGGTTCTGTAATCCATTATGCGTTACCTCCAAGTTTGCACTGCCCAGCACTGGGATGATCTCTTTGGTACGTAGCTGCGTCTCAATGTGTTCCAGTTTGGGCCTGCTAGCTCTGTGTGGCCATAGTCTCTCAAATTGTTGGGCGCTCATGAGTGACTGGCTAGCTCCTGTATCCAGCTCCATGTGCACCGGGATGCCATTCAGTAAGACTTTGATCATCATGGGTGGCGTTTTGGTGTATGAGCTGTGGACGTCAGCCACATGAACTCTCTGAACTTCAGCATCCATGGTTGTTCCCCAGGTCTCATCCTGCATTGCAAACCCCTGGTCTGGTTCCTCTGTCTTGTAGACTAGCCTTTTTGCACATCCTGGCCAAGTGTCCACTGACATTACGAATCCTACAGGTATAAAGCTGGAACCTGTAGCTTTTGGCAGTGTGTCTATCCCCACACCTCCAGCATGAGCTGAGAGTGCTGTTAACAAAAGGACTATTCCCAGGCATTCCTCTCTGATGGTCCGTTTGGCTGTTTCTAAGCACTCTGATAGAGGGTGTTATTGGTCCCATCACGGGATGCATTGTTCCTCGTGATGGCGTGAATTGCCGATCCCCTTTCCATTGTCCCTGTTGCGGGCCCACCCTGGAGCTTGTTGCTGCCTGGGCGGTGTCGAATTGCCCTTGCCTGCCTGCCTGGGCGGTGTCGAATTGCCCTTGCCTGCCTGCGGGGTTCTGTATCACTTTTGCAACATTGACTCCCTGGTTCATCGCAACGTTAAAACCAGGGCTGCCTGCGTAAATTAGCTTGGTCTCCTCTTCCCCTGCCATAAAGGTCTGAGCTATCAATGCCGCCCCTTCTAAATTCAAGTCCTTAGACTTTATGAGCTTCCTGAAAATGCCAGCATGATTAATGCCCTCGATGAAAAAGTCCCTTAACATCTCCCCCCTGCAGGCATCGGAGAACTTACAGAGACTGGCCAAATGCTGCAGTTCCGCCACGAAGTCAGAGACGCTTCGACCCTCCCGACACCGGTGAGAGTAGAACCGGTGCCGGGCCATGTATACGTTACTTGCCGGCTTGAGATGCTCACTGATCAGCTGGCTGAGCTCTTCGAAGGACTTGTCTGCTGGCTTTTGGGGTGCGATCAGGTCTTTCATCAGCGCATACGTCTGTGGACCACAGCTGGTCAGTAGATGCACCCTCCGCTTGTCAGCCGCTGTCTCTTCCAGCCAGTCCTTTGTGACAAAGCTCTGCTGGAGTCTTTCCACAAAGTCGTCCCAGTCCTCACCCACATAGTAGCGTTCCTGTGTGCCACCGGTGGCCATCCTCGTGGTTCGGTGATTCCCGTTTCTCGTCGCCAAATGTAGTGTCTCTGCACCTTGTTACAAACTCATGCGAGGCATGTATATATCAGACATGGTCACTCTGTGACCTTCACTTTATTCCCAGGACTAAGGAGTACTGACACTGGGTGGGACCTCCCCTTTTATACCTGGAAACCCAGGTGAGGAGTGTCTCCCGCAAGCTCACCCCCTGTGGTCAGGGTGCGCATTTCAAGGGTACAGGTACAGTGTGCATGAGTTACAGTTACATAACTATTGTCATTGCAAGATGGTGAAATACATGACCCCACAGAAGCAACATCGCACACCACAGAGATTACTCAGGATGATGGCGTATTTCAAAAGTCATGTGCAATGTTCCCTCGGAAAACAATAGTTATAAAGGGGATCAGCAAGCATTGCAGAGCAGCCCTGAGGAAGGATCTTTAGACTTGAAACATCGACTGACTTCTGTTTCTCCACAAAGGCTGCCTGACCTGCTGAGCATTTCTGGCTTTTATTGTTTCTGTTTGTAGAGCTGTGTGTGTGTGTGTGTGTGTGTGTGTGTGTGGGCGGGGGGGATGGTGGGGGGGCGTTAATTTGTAGAATTAATGGGAAATGAACATAGTACAGTGACTCACAAACAATATCCATGTAGGTGGCCAACTTAGGTTGGACGTATTCCTGGAGGTTTCATCACATGACCACATGGGTGATCACATCACCTCCAACAGCCTTTTATACCATCTGCAATATCTTTTAATAACTAATATTATAAGAAAATGTAACATAAACCACTATTTGTTTTATGCCTCTATGATGTTTCTCCTGTGTTGCCGGCAGCAGTGCCCACCTCACATTATACAGCAGCCCAGATATAGGTGCAAAAAATAAAGATTTAATACATACTCAATATAACTCCAAACAACTACCAGAACATTAAACAGTGCAGAAAAATAACACAAAAACATCATTTACCACCCGTGTGCATTTCCTTACAATCCCTCTTCTGCGTGCCTAACCTGTGACTTAGCCTCAGTGCCTCCCCTGTGGCTGCCTCATGGGTCTGGGAAGGCTGCTGTCTTCCCTGTGTGGAAGTGGCAGATGTCCTTCGAGGACGCCCTCGACCAGCTTTGGGCCTGGCAGGGCTGGTTGGAGAGTGGTCAACATCCTCCTGGGAGGGTTCAGTCTGGCTTGGCTCAGGCGAGGCCATGCATGGAAGCACTGGCGGAGTGACAGGTCTGGGGCCAGGAATGTTGCGAGCCAGAGGGAGTGCATCATCAGTATCCTGGCCCGAGGAACCTGAATAACTCACCAGGGGTGGCTCAATACCACCACCACCAATCTGAGGGAGCTCAGGTCGGTGCTATGGCGCCACACCGGAAGCTTCCCCATGGCCCGTAGTGGACCCAGCCGTGAAAGCAATACTGAGGCCTCGGGTGGCATCCAGCTGAGACTGCATGAGAGCAGCCACAGTCTGAAAGCCACCAGATATGACAGCACTTAGACACTCCGTCGACACTTGCAGAGCCGCGGCCATCCTCTCCAAAGCAGCACCGACATGCTTGTTCCCTTGTGCTTGTGCTGCAATGGCAGCTGCCACAACATCTACAGGTTGTGGCATCCCAGCAGGATCTGCACGGTCTCTCTGGGAGTCCACCATCGCCTGCACACTGGCAATGATGAGCTCCATGGAGTACGCAGAGCTGCCAATTGTGCGGGAGGCGGGCTCCTCCACGCTCCTCACCACTTCCGACAGGTTCTCTGACACCCTTACCAGTGCCCCCAACATCTGGGAATGCATGGCCACCAACCTTCTCTCATAAGCCTCAACATCGATGGGCTCGTCTGAGTCCTCCTCAGCAGAACTCCGGTGCGGACTCGCTCCCCCGGAGAGGTGGCACCTGAAGTTTCCGAGTTCTGTTAGCATGCTGCAGCCCGCTATTCCCTGGTGCAGCACACAGTGCAGACCCCTCTACTATACTAGATACATCGGACCACGCACTCCCAGTAGCTGGCGCGTGTGGTGGAAGCAGTAATGCGGTGCTCTCAGCACTGTCTTCCTCTTCCTCATCACTGAGATTGCCAAAAGATGTATCTAGGGTCTCAGCAATGCTCGACACCTCAGCCTCCTCAATGGTGTCAGCAGGTTCATCTGGCTGGGTCTCAGCAAGGGTATGCTGCATGCTGGGCATTGGTGTCTCAGCAGGTGTCTCGAGAGGAGCTGCTCCCTCGCCTCGGTTGCCACTCGGCCTCGCATCTGCAAACATAAATGGGAGAAAGGCTGCCATGAGGGGGAGGTGGAGAATTTATGCATGAAGCCTGCAAGTAGCACACTTTCAGAGGCAAAGGCACAGTAAATGCTGCAGCATTTGGGGAGAGATAGCATTATAGAAGGGCCTTCACTTACCCTCACCTGCATTGCCAGTACCCTGGCCCACAGGGAAGGCACCATGTCCGCCCATGATGGCCTCGACCCTCGCCTCCAAGAGTGTGAGGACTTATAGATCGGCCTCTCCACCACCAGTCCTCTGTTGCTCAAACCGATTATGAGCAAGTTTCTTCTGCAAAACAAAGAAAGGTTGGTTTGTAACACCGTGATGATGCATCAGAAATGAGAGCACAAGTGCGTGTCCATGACATGCAGCTGTCAATGTGAAAGGTGAGGGCCTCCATTGCAAACACACACATACATATTATTTATATAATATATATATATATATAGAGGCCTGAGCAATGAAATGCTGTGACAGTAACTAAAGAGTGAAGGTGGGAAACAAGAAAAGGCTTAAGGAGAGGCTTGCAGATGGAAGGTTAGCATTGGTGGAACCGGTATTCACTTTCATGATGCCATTCATCCTTTTGTGACATTGGGTCACTGTCCTATTATGGATGGAGGTCCCCGACACCTCATCTGCGATCTCCCTCCAGGCATTGCTAAACTGCTGGCGAGTCGGTCTCCCCACATCAGGGTAGAGGAGTTGCCTCCTTCCCTCCACCCCCTGCATCAAGGTCTCCAGTTCAGCATCCGAAAACCTGATTGCCCTTCTTAACACAACAGCACGAACAATCATTCCACAACAATCCTTCACTTGCCATGGCCTAGCTGCAAACCCTGGCCTTTAAGAAGGCCAGAAAGCAGCGGGCTCATTGGCCACCAGTCACCCTAAGGGTGAATTTCCCCATGGGAATAATGCCCCAATTAAGACTGCAAACTAATGGGTTTGAAGGGCAAATAAGACTGGAACACTTTTTTGTAGTCAAAAAGCTAAATTTGGATCCAATGGCCGCCGCAAACATTGTGGCACTAATCAGGGCAAAAAGGCCTTAACACTGCCAATTTTCTGGCGGCATTGAATTTCGGCCCCCTCTAGTCTCCTGCACCACACCTGTAGCCAGAGAGGATTGGAAAATGATGATCAGAGCCTCTGCTATTTCCTCTCTTGCTTCTCTTGAAACCACCACCTCTTCAGAATACAGCAGAGATACATTCAAGAACTTATCACCAACCTTCAGACTCAATAAAAGTCTTTCCACCTCCTCTCGGCCACTGACCGTCACCTTGAATTCAACATTCGGCTTTGGTCGGCAGGCAAAACAGCTTCCCTTACCGCAAAATTCTCATGTACCACCTGGATATTATCCCAAGCTTGTATCTCCTTATCCTCGCACTAAACCACCACTTTTTTTTCATTTCTAAACCTCCTGGAGACCTGGCCTAATTCTTTGGGCCTTTTAGTCTCCCTTCCCCAAACATTTTCTCCCCTGATTAAATTCATCCTGGGAACATTATTGCCTGAAGAGCCCGGCACTCTGGATCCCTCAGCAGCCATTTGGCTGCTGTTTATGGGCAAAAAAGGCCCTAAAATCTAAATAAAACTACAAAAACCCACCACCAACCTTTTACAAACTCATTCCAAGTCATCAAGCACCTGTTCACGCCTATGCCCCTCCCACCTAGAGAGTGCTGCCTACTGAGCCATGGCTCTTGCTGCCTGCTGTGGCTTGAGTATGTATGTGATGCGATGAAAGAACTGTGGGGCCAAAATTGGTGAAGGCCAAGGGCCACCCAAGTGCCGCCCAAAGGACCGCCGATGGTTGCCGAGATACCTGATGGTACTTTGGGCGGAAATTTCGGCAAAAAGTCCTTTGAAAAGGCACCTGGTGGCAAAATAGGGACTTATGCCGTCAATCTGGGTGGCAACGGGTGGGAGCTCTCATTCTTGGTGGCAAAGGCGCTTGACACCCAAGTGCCGCCAAGGATGGAGTCGGGCCCAGGGAGGGTCGAACAGCTGGAAATAATAATCAGCAAAAAATAACATCGGAACACCTTCAGGGGACCCCATCCAGGTAAGTTGCCGTAAAGAAAAAAAATTTAAAAATGTTTACTAACCTTTTCTTGAGGTCTTCATACTTATCGTGGGGCTAGACCAGCCTCCTTGCAGCAGTCCTTCCCCGTCCTGGTGCCGATTCCCACCCACACCAATCTGACATCAGCGGGCCGTTCCTGGCGGTTCTCCCCTCCCACCCGCTCCAGACCAAATGGAAACTCAGACAGGGCGAAACCCGAGGAGGAATGTTGGCGGACCTCGGCGGCAGTGGGCGGTAAGGCCATCAATTTTGGTCCCTGTATGTTTGAGTGTGGGTTTTATATGGGTGAGCAGTAAATCAAGAACAGATTGGCAGGCCACACTTCGAGTCATCTACTTGGTAAATAGTACTGTTACCTTAAAAATATGCTGTATTGTTCTACTCTTTATACCTCTCGCCTTATTATGCTGCCTCCCTCTTCACTGCATTTTTCTTGCCTCCTGCTCAGTGCACTTTGCACATCTCTTACTGGACTTTTTTTTCTAAAGCTACTCACTGTTCATTTTGCTTCTGTATGTCTTCTGTGTCAGCTTGGCTCATGAGTCAAGAAGAATGTGGGTTCAAGTGCCCCTAAGGATTTGAATACATAATCCAGTCTGATCCTTCAATGCAGTACTTTGGAATTGATGCATTGTTGGAGGTACCTGTCTTCAAATGAGATGTTAACCTGATTCCCCAGCTGCCATCTCAAGTGCACGTAAAAGATACCATGGCACTGGTCGAAGAAGAGCAGGGATTCTTCTGGTGTGCGGCCCATCAATTTTCTCTCAAACGACACCATCAAAAAATATTATCTGATCATTCATTCATTTGCTGTTTGCTGGACTTCTGTGTGTGCAAATTGTTTGTCTTATTTGTGGACATAACAACAGTTACTGCACTTGAATAATAATCCTTGGGTGTGAAGCAATTATTGACATTCTGCAGGTGGGATAAGAACCGATATAAGTAAAAGTATTTTTTTTCCGTCCTTCAATCACCTTCCTGCCAGGCTTTAGACTCCTTTGTTTTGCTTTTTGTTTTTACAGCCTGGACGCTAAGCATCACCTGGGCAAAAAGCAAAATCTGGTGGGGGGATCACATGCTGGTAACAGGATTTGCCTGAGGGCTATAATTCCCTATCAGCCCACCAGCGCCCGATTGCCACCCAAAAGACTGCTAAGATTGGGAAGATTATCGCCGGTGAAAACTTCCCCCCAAAAAATAAAAAAATCCACCAAGCGAAAACATAGAAACATAGAAAATAGGTGCAGGTGTAGGCCATTCGGCCCTTTGAGCCTGCACCGCCATTCAATGAGTTCATGGCTGAACATGCAACCTCAGTACCCCATTCCTGCTTTCTCGCCATACCCCTTGATCCCCCTAGTAGTAAGGACCTCATCTAACTCCTTTTTGAATATATTTAGTGAATTGGCCTCAACAACTTTCTGCGGTAGAGAATTCCACAGGTTCACCACTCTCTGGGTGAAGAAGTTTCTCCTCATCTCGGTCCTAAATGGCTTACCCCTTATCCTTAGACTGTGACCCCTGGTTCTGGACTTCCCCAACATTGGGAACATTCTTCCTGCATCTAACCTGTCTAAACCCATCAGAATTTTAAACATTTCTATGAGGTCCCCTCTCATTCTTCTGAACTCCAGTGAATACAAGCCCAGTTGATCCAGTCTTTCTTGATATATCAGTCCTGCCATCCCGGGAATCAGTCTGGTGAACCTTCGCTGCACTCCCTCAATAGCAAGAATGTCCTTCCTCAAGTAAGGAGATCAAAACTGTACACAATACTCCAGGTGTGGCCTCACCAAGGCCCTGTACAACTGTAGTAACACCTCCCTGCCCCTGTACTCAAATCCCCTCGCTATGAAGGCCAACATGCCATTTGCTTTCTTAACCGCCTGCTGTACCTGCATGCCAACCTTCAAAACATGGGCCTTGCACCCCCATTCCGGGCGAAAAAGTGCAATTTAAGGTCGATTGGGCGGTTTGTAAACAAAATGGGCGAAAAATAAAAAAATCAACAAAAATTTACCCCGAGGCTGCGGGTTGGGCCTCACACCAGAAAAACAATAAAAATAATTTTTCAAAAAACGTTAACTAAAAAAAATCAAAAAAACATTCCCAAGACACTTCAAAACTAAATCACCACAACACATTTTTAAAATAATTAGTAAAAAACCAATTACTAACCTTTTTCTTGAAGAGCTACTCACCTACCGCCCAGCTCCGCTGATCCTTGTAGGCATTTTTTTTAAACTTACCTCAGCTAAATATCGTGCCAGGGCAATCCGAGGATGGTGCACGCCGGCGGTCCGCTCCCCAGCGGTATCTCGAAACCGCCGGCGTAACTCAGCTAAGGAAATTTTCGCTCACCTGATTACCGCCCACAATGGCCAATACTGCCCAGAAACCGGGTGGTAAGCCATTGGAAATTCCAACCTGATTTTTCTTCTATTGAACTGAATGGAAGGGAAAGCCAGTGGCTTCTGTAAAGAGGTGAGATATACCCTTCCAGGTTTTTATTTCTGCACTCTACTCAACGATGCTCAATGCCCAGGTGGCAAAGATGAAAATCTATCCCAAACAGTTTTATATCTTTTATGGCATGTGACATTGATTGTGGTAACCAAACAGTTCCTTATTATAACAGAAGTAATATACATTTTATACAAAATATACAAATAATTGTATATATACAAATAGCATAGCTCTTTAGAAATAATGTAAAGCACCTTCCATATAGCACACCAATTGAGGAATAATGTAAGACACTTTCCATATAGCACACTTCTGACTATTTGTTTTTATATATTCCCAAAGACAGTCATTGATGTTTCTACTGTAGTTAGTGTACAATTTTGCTGATTTAAATATGCTTGGTGAAGTAGGGGACTATAGCCAAGAAAGTTCTACTGGTGGTAGTAACAGATGAATGTTTAATGCATTTATATTTAACAAGTGGGTTAACAATTCCGTTCTAATAATGTCATGCGAGCATGTTAAGAATTAGTCCACTAATGTCCTGACAGAAATATGTGACTTGGCACAACACTCAGGTACAGTGGCCATACAGTGTACAGTTCAATCCACCTGCCTATTTTCTGAAGATGAGCTGTCATTCGCACTCAACGTGAAAAGAAACAGTCATACCACAGAGCTCCCATTGGAATACTCAAGCATAAGTTACAAAATGCTCCTAAAAATGGACAGGTTAAGTATCAGCTGCCATGTTTAAGTGTGCCAGATAATAAATATTCAGACTAAACATTTTCAAACTGTCTGCCCAGTAGGAAAGAGCTCTTTAAAACTATCAAATTGTAGAGCTTGACCTCTTTCGGAAGTCCTGCAGAGGTTTGGCTGTAACATGTTAGACCTGCATTGGATCTTTCACACAAAATGCAAGAAATACACAGGAGGTCCTACCACATCTGTAAAAAGACAGGTTAATGTTTTGGGTATAGCCCTTGTAGGGTATTCGTTTTCCACTCTACTTTGATTCATGGACCTCGGGAATTACAGGAAGGACGGCACATAACGCAAAGTTTAGGCTTAAACCCAACTGTTAGTTTATTACACAAAACCAAGTAAAAATTACAGAACAAAACTTCATAGAGATTGATCGAAGACATACAATCACCCATCCAGCCAGTTGCTGCTATTGTCGATTGTAGGCTCGTGGAGCTATGGAAGATGTTGGGTCCCAGCAGCTTGCTTCGTGGTCGTTGTTCCTTTTTCCTGCTGTTCTGAGGTGTTTCTTCGACCGGTTCCTCTGAGCTGTTGTTTCTTCCTTCTTCCTGTTGTTCCGAGCTCTTATTCTTAGCTCTTACATATATATCCATTTGATTATACACATCTCCTACTGGGCTGCTTTCAGTTAATGCATCTGGATGAGTCTCGATGGCTGTGATGATGGTTCTGGATCT